>NC_135855.1:28640466-28697966 GCF_031162955.1 Sander vitreus
TTTAAAAAAATGGTGCTAGTTCAGGCAGTCAACTCGAGCTGCACTGCTGTATACACACGTGCCATGCTTCACTCGCCATATCATTTACTATTTATTTAAACTGCACAATTTCCCCATATCTACCTTGTCAATGCTGCTGCCGCCCTGCACTTGTATTGCGGCCTCCTTTCAGCCCCACCACCACCCCAGCATCCACCTGCAGGCTCCGGCCAGGGGAAAGCTATCTTATCATCACGCCCCAATATCTCATGTAAACCCAATCTGCGGGGAGTGATGAGGTCAGAGTCTGGCCACCAAACACAATGTTCTGCTGTTATAATAAACATTTCAAATGTGAGCTGTCTGACTGAAAAAATGTTTAACTGGCACATGTCCAGAAGTGGGTAGACATGTTTACGGTGATAAACTGTTCCAAAAAACACTCTTTAGCACAATACCTAAAATAGAATTTTACTGTATGGTATGTTCGCTGACAGCCATTTTGCCTTGGAAATATGGTTTAGTCCTGTCCTTGCGATATGACATACTCTGAATAAAGATGTCACTGAAGCCTGCTGGTGTCAAAACAGGACCTTATTCTTCACACGGTCTTAAAAAATGGCAGCTTTTAAGACAAAAACCAAAGCAAGTCTGGGTGGTGCAGGTTTTAGGTAGAAGTTATACAGTTTTTAAAACACAAAGGATGGCCTTTGATTTTCCAATGGTTTGACAGATTTGTGGTTTCCAGACACAATACCAGTCTGGAGAGCTTCAATGGTCAAGCTGCCATTGTAGACTAGTTGGGCTGCTGAACAATTGTGCAGCATTACCAGTGTCATAAAGAGAGGAGATGCTTGGACGTTTGGGCTCACTTTGGACTTTCTAACAGTAATGGGCAATGATATTTTTCATATAGAGTGTGTGCGTGCATGTGTGTGTGTGTGTGTACACAGAGAGAGAGAGCCTGTGTGACGGATGGGGTGTGAGGAAACGTAATGACACACTCCAGTGGTCCAGAGAAGGGCAGAAGCACAGTCTTCGTTGATAACTGTATAATTATGTACTCTGTCATCATGTAATTGTGTGCGTGCATGTACATTTTATTTCTTAAGTGCATGCTTGCATACTGTTAATTTTTCTGTACTGTCACAACACAATTTTTCACATCTATATGGCTCCATAAGAACATGTTTGCTACATGTGCTAATTATAATTAAGGTACACTGTGTGTAGTTGACCTTTGTGTGCACGCATGCACATACACGCACGCACACGCACGCACGCACACACACACACACACACACAGTCTCTCTTTCTGTGTCACATGCTTTTATACTGCACCTAGTGTAGCCTGCATGATTGTGTATGACAGCAGTGAAGTGGGATGTTAAATTGCTGTATAATGTTAGTACACCATGTAACACATACACACCTACTCTCTCTCTGACACACATAAACACATCACTCTTGCATACAGAGACATACGCACAGAGGGGGTGTGTATTCTGTAATCTTCCTTACAGTGAAAAGACATGACATCAATTTCATTTTTAAATGACTGTTGTCATTATCCGTTTTTCATCTCACTATCATTTGTACCTCCATCATCTTGCTCCTATACCAGGCTTGCACTAAAGACACACACACATATATGCACATGAATACATGTTATTATTCGCACTGATTCTGAAACAGCTAATGTGCAGCAGATGCACCATAAACACCGGGGCCTCTATCCTGTCATAAAGCTAAGCCCTCAGCATGTCCCACACTCCCATCGAGAATGTTTTGGCCTTCTGCTGCTATGTGGTTTTCTTGGTGATGTGGGTTTGTGCGTCTTTGTGTTCGTATTTGTTCCCTGCTGAGTTAAAGGGATAGAAGCTGAAGGAGGTCATCCGATTGGGCTGTCACTAATCCCTTAACAACACGGCTGCCAGTGATTGGCTATGACCATACATAAGGGGATGGAGTCAGCAGGTGGTTGGGAGGATGATTGAATGGTTGGAGATATGCAGCAATGTGCAGGTGGAAAGTCAGAGATGTAAGGAGGTAAAGTGTCTTTCTGGTTTAAGAGTTGAGTCCTTGGAAAATGAACAGAACCAGATTTTCCGACAACTCACTCTAGAAAAAACACTCACAACGTGATACAATTTGTGCTCTATTACATAAAAAGAAAATGTACTATTAAAGAATAGATACAATCTGATTGGTCAGCTAGACATTTAGAACGTGCTCAAATCAGCATGATAGCACACCGCTCATCACTAAAAATATTACTCCGCGATTTCCATGTCAGCATTCCAGAGTTGAATCAAAAACATCTTTTTTATTAAAGATTTCTATTCATGAAAAATAGATGACCAACCAAAGTAGAACACACAGAAGCTCTGCATCACATTTATATTAAGTGATTCAGCGAAATAAATCAGTTAGTCCTATTATACAACGCTCTGAAATTATCGGAAATGTTTGAAACACATCAACTGTGCCGGTGAGTCGGTGACACAGCACTATGAAATAGGCTACATGTGAAGATTGCAGACATAGCTATCCATGGAAAAAAATATTTCACCCATCTTAATTACACCACGACTGAACTAGCAAAGCAGTTTTGTGTTTATATGTGCGGTATTTACTCAGGCTGGGAAATCCCACAATGCCTACAGAGCTAACGTTACCTCAAGTTGGCTGGATTTCTCAGCAGAGACTAGAAATCTTCTCTGTTGTTTTTACATTTTTGAGCAAATTACCCCACAATATGAATACAGTTTAATTATATATTTTATTTTGTTGGTAACGTTGTATGTTTAATCGCAATATTACAATAGAGGGTGTGCTTTAACGTCATTATTGGCACTTCATTGATGCAAACGGACCGCATCACTGTCGTGCCAATAATGACGTTAAAGCACACCCTGTCGTGTAATATTGCTTAAGTTCACATCAAGAAACTTGAATGTTGAGAGAACATTTTACACAAATTATACTAATACATACAGTATTACAGATACCTTAAATGTTCTGATTAGGAGCAAATACTCAGACATAAATACTACTTAAGCAACTCTGTGTTTGTATATGTGTGTTCACGTCAGTGTGTGTTTGTGTGGTAATCGCCTCAGGCTTGATTGTCCTCCGTATCTGTAAGGATGAAACCCTAATTAGAGGAAGCATGCTGCAGGCTTTCTCTCGTTCTGTTTCTCTCAGTCTGATTCTTTCAGTCTGATTCTCTCTCTTGCCTGCAGACCTTTTTGTCATTTCAGGCAAAGGTAGGAGCTCTCTGCGCCCGAAAATCCCCTCGGAAAGCGCCGCTCTGATATCAGCTGCTCAGATGCTGTCTCACCAGACTAAAGCCAGAAAAAGAAGACCCATACATGCATAAAACTGTAGTAATGTTGTCATCATGAATACATTAAGGTTTAGATTTTTTTTTAATGCAAACACACATCTACTCATAATTATTTCATTATAGGGCCACTTTAAATTGTATAAATTATGCTTAAATTGGTTTCAAAATGTATTCATTCTTATCTTTCTGTAGCGGTGTCTGTGAGTTTTATGATTCAAAGCTGCACAGTTTAAATTCAAACAGAGGTCAACAGTAGGCCAAAGGGAAAGGAAAAAAACAAACAACAGAAACAGAGGCGTTTCTGCTCTTTGCTTTGCATAGCTGTGTGTACGTGGTGCATTCCTTTGCTAAGTTATACACTTCCCGTGTCTCTGGATGATTTCTTTCTGTTCGTCCAGTGTCTGTTGTTGTGTTATGATAATAATGTTATGATCTTTTGCGGTGAATCCAAAACATGTTGTCACTATTTTTCCTTTTCAAAGTTGATTTAATCATTTCAATCTGACTGTTTATTTTAATCCTGGTTATGTTGGTTATTTTTATTTAATTTCCATTTTTTGAGATGACCAAAATATCTTGCATTCTCCACAGACAGATTTAGTGACAACATTATTGAAATTCTACAGCGACTATCCCAGCCACACCAGAGGCATTAGCATGATCCACCAGGAAGTGCCCTTTCTATCCATTGAGGCTCTGTGCATGGGTCACATCACAGATAGAGTTGTGGCTCCATCCATCATGTGGGTTATAGTTAGCCGCCTATGCTAATGTCTGACCCAATGAAAAGTTTACTGAGAGACGGACAAGGACATTGGGGTGGACTCTTGTCATCGCATGCCGTAAACACACACACACACACACACACACACACACACACACACACACACACACACACACACACACACACACACACACACACACACACACACACACACACACACACACACACACACACACACACACCACTTCAACACTGTGGGGCTGTCATATTTCACAGTACCAGGTAGTGTGGGGTGAGTTATGGCCATGTCACAGTATAGAGGGAGTGTGTCTGTGGGGTGTGTGTTTATGTGGTCGCACATTTATGTGCTTACACTGTATATGTGTGTGTGTGTGTGTGTGTGTGTGTGTGTGTGTGTGTGTGTATCAGGTCCACTCCTTATACGTTTATTTATAAAACACCCCCTCACTCCAAATCAGTGGTGTCCAGAATGCCGCTGCATGTGTAAATGACAAAATGATTTATAGAAATATTCCCAAAATGAAGTCCTACGCACCGTGAGGGAATGGAATACCCCCAACAGCATAGCCCCTCAATGGGAGACACAAAATAAATGTATGTATACACATTTACAGCGCACACATTTATGCACACAAACACACATAGATCCACACTCACAGACGTGGTGTGGTCTGCATAGGGAGAGAGAGGACGGCGCTCTGGTAAAAAACCTCTGTAGATTTATGACCTGTAAACTAGAAGACGGACAGACGGATGGATGGAAGGATAGATCAATGGAAGGGCAAAATAAAAAAGTGAAAGGATTAAGACAGAGGGAGAAGGATTGAAGGACAGGAGGACAAACAGATGATGGATGCACAGATGGATAGATGGAGGAAGAAGACAACAGAGAGGACAGCGCTCAGATAAAACAGTTTTAGGGATTTATGGCCTGTTACAGTTTTTTTCGATTGCTAAACAACGTGCAAAACTCTGACGACAGTCACATCAGCAGTTCATGTGGACCAAACTCTAGTTCGTTTTTCATTGCTTGAGCACAGTTTTCAAAACTCTACACACTTATCCTAGCCTGGTTGACACCAGACCCTTCTAGGTTGTAACTGAGAGTGGGTCTGGGGAAGGTTCATTCACAGCTCATTTCACCAACGGACGCCACTCAAATGCCAGTGGGCGCAATTGGATAGTCCTTCAACCAATCAGACCAACGATCTGGGTGACGTAGCAGTGACAGCGGCATCAACGGGTTGCTGCGCTTCGGTGGCCGTCATGTTGAATGTAAACAAAAAGCTGCTTGCCCTCGCTGCACTATCGTCATCAAGTAAAGCCCGTCTCAATGGTTGTGATTGGTGCCTCCATTTGGAAAAATTGGAAATGGGCTTGACAGACTGACTTGCAGAGCAAATCTCAAATTTGCCAGAAGTTCGTCAGGGTTTTCCCAGGCTACACTTATCCCATGGCTTTAACCACAACCTGAGCAACACTGTTGATTTACAGCACTTTGTTCAAATGCTGACACCCTGATGTCAAAACTGTTAACCACACATTCAAAACAGAATGGATTTCAGTATGGTGCATTTCAAACACTGCTGATTGGAATTTGGAATTAGAAGATGGTTGTGTCTCATGTTACGTTGTTTTTTGTACATGCTGTGACTCTAAAAATCACAACATGTAAATAGGAACATGTTGGCGTTATTTTGTCACTTATTCGGAGCAGTAGGCTTACTCTGGGGGTTACGGTGAATAAGCTAAAGTCCCAATAAGTCGGCGTGTTCCTTTAAGTTTGTAACTTTTTTTTCAGTAATTACGTAAATTAATAGAGACAAAATAAAAATATACATCTATTGAGCAAACTGCTGATTTTCATTCCTTATTGTTTACCCCAAAACAAGTATGTTATAAAATAAAATAAAATTCTTCAAAGAAAATATTGATTTGTGTGAAGTTATTCAAACAGTAAAGATGAAAAGTTTCTAATTTCTGGTGTTTGATGCTAGTGTTTTTACCTTCAGTGTGTTCTGAGTGACGGTGTGTGTTGTCTCTATGAGGATTATTCAAAGTGTTTGGCTGCACTGAGACGTGTGTGTGAGGAGTTGTGTTTTGCAGGAGATGTGAACTGTTTAGCTCAGGTGACTGTTGGTAGTGCAGACCGTGGTTAGAGTTTTGCACACGCGGCTTCAGTTGTGACCACTGTCGTTTAGTAAAAAAAAAACTATAAGTGGTAAATAGATAGAGGAATGGAGGGAGAGAAGGATTTAAGGAAATGGGGACAAATATGGTAGAAGAGAAGAAGAAAAGAAAAGGTTGGACGGACAGATCCAGATTAGCTGGAACAAAGGGAGGTCAGGGCAGCAATAGGAAGTAAAGGAAAGGAAATGAAAAGAGAAGAAAGGAGAAGAAGCGGAACAAAGGAGTCTTGAACTCTTTTTCAGACAGTAGTAGGAATATTACAAATCCTGAAGTGGTCTTGCTTCTTTGTGTGCCATGATTCCGGAAGGAATTGTCAAAGCATGAAATGAGTCTTACACTGGGAATTGTCTCATTCTGACTGGAAATGGTGTTATCGTTCAGTGCTGGTAATTATGCTCTCTGAGGAGAGCTGGCATAGACCGAAAGAGACAGAAAAAGCAGAAGAGAAAGACACACTTTGATCTTTTGTGAACATGATGGGTTGAGCTGAAAGAAGAAATGTGTCTGTGAAATGAGTGCATGTGTTTGCATAAGTGTGAGTGGTTACTGTAAATGCAAGCTGGTCTTTTTGGGGACTAAAGGTTACTGTGGTTTTAGCTAGTTTGCAATTTTCTTGTTTATTTGAACTGCTGAGATTATCAATCATGTACATTGAGGAATATCCTGAGAGATATTCCATGAAAATATTTGAGCGGTTTGAAAATAACAATTCCATTGGAGTCACTTTTTTTTTCATCTTTCATCTTCATGGGACTTTGAAAAAGTAAAACAAGTTGACAAAGCACTTTGAGAATTTCATACCTGAATCAAACAGAATCACAGACTCATTTTATTTGCTAAATATTACAATCAGTCAGGTAAGTTGTTAATCTTTAAATATCTTCTCCAAATTTCTATTCTTATTTCTTTTTCTCTCATTGTCAACTGGCTATTTAAACTCATGGGACTTTGAAAAAGTAAAACAAGTTGACAAAGCACTTTGAGAATTTCATACCTGAATCAAACAGAATCACAGACTCATTTTATTTACTAAATATTACAATCAGTCAGGTAAGTTGTTAATCTTTAAATATCTTCTCCAAATTTCTATTCTTATTTCTTTTTCTCTCATTGTCAACTGGCTATTTAAACTCTAAAAATAATCCCTAGTTCTTTTTAAAAACATTTTATTTTAGCAAAACACTAAATAAAAAAAAAAATTGTTTAATCCTTCCACTGTCTCAAAATGAGCTTAGTCTTTCTGTTTGTCTAATTTCCTCATCAATAACTCATCCATTATTTTTTTTATTTACCCCACCAATCCACCCCCCCCTCCCCCATCTCTGTTTTAGTCTCCCCCCCCCCTTTGCTTTACTTTGTCTTTCTGTGTCACATTGCCATGTGTTGTGTGGTGTAAATGGGTTGTGTTAAATGTTGTACTGTCCCTGGTGAGTGTTAACAGTATGGAGAGAGAGGCTGATAATCTTTAAACAGGGCATCTGCTGGCATCTGCTTTATCTTTATTGTTCCCTGGACACTGAGCAGAAAAATATACAGGCGGGGAGACAGACAGACACACAAGAATGGAAACACATTGTATATAGGCCTATAGTACGTGCACTTCACATACACACATATTTACACATACACACATACAAGTTCATCAACAGCTACAAATTTGTCATAGTCAATTCTACATGAAATTACATTCCTTAAGGTAGATGACAAACAGTGAATGACTACTTTAGTAGAGTTACTGAATGTATGAACACCCACACCCACACACACACACACACACACACACACACACACACACACACACACACACACACACACACACACACACACACACACACACACACAAAACAACATATATGACTGTTCTATTTATTGCCTCAAGGTGGCCGTTTAAACACTTAATCGCTGTGCCAGTTTAATCATGTGAGCATTAGATTTAGGGCCCGAGCGCCGACAGCAGCGAAGGCCCTATTGAAACTGAAGGAATTATTATTATTTTCCCGGCAAATTAATTGCCTTTTTGAGGGGCTTAACATATTCACAAATTCACCAAAATTGGTGGTCGCATCAAGCCTGGTGAGAATGTAAGTATTTTAAGGGTTTTGGGAACAGGCGCACACAAATGGCTCGCTAGCACCCCCTACAAAGTAAAAAAATGGAGCCCCTGCAGTGCATTTAACGTAGACTCACGAAACTTGGTACACATATGTAGCATGTCAAGACGTACAAAAACCATCATTGGAGCCATACCCTAAACCCAACAGGAAGTCCGCCATTTCGAATTGAAAGTTTGAAATTTGTGCAATTTTGGCCATTTCCACATCTCATACTTCAACAAACTCCTCCTAGAGATTTCATCCGATTAACTTCAAATTTGGTCTGTACCATCTTAAGACATTAAAGATGAAAAGTTATTAAAAGAAAAACTTTTCATCATAGGGCATGGCCGTGGCGGGGCGGCCATTTTGTGCGTTTCGCCATTGAAAAAGGAAGTGGGTGTAACTTGACTGTACATTGCCCAATTGGCTCAAAGCTTTTCATGATTCATAAGCCTCTAACTCTGAGGACATTTACTGGACAAAATTGACTCAAAGTCATAGCGCCCTCTAGTGGCAACAGGAAGTAGGCCTACAAGTCAAGGTGCTATACTTTAACAAACTACTCCTAGAGATTTCATTCGATGGACTTCAAATTTGGTCTGTACCATCTCAACACCTTACAGATAAAAAACTATTAAAAGAAAAACTTTTTGTGAAATGGTGTGGGCGTGGCGTGGCAGCCATTTTGAGTGTTTAGCTTAGATGAGAAAGTGGCTGTAACTACAGTGTACATTGTCATATCTGCTTGAAATTTCCCACAATCAACAAGAGTCCAGGCCTGAGGACATATACAGGCCAATATTGACTTTTGGTCATAGCGCCCCCCCCGCTGGCAACAGGAAATCAACCTTATATGACAAACATCATCCGAGTTACATGAAACTGTGTGCTCTACATGTTATACTGAGCCGCCCCCTATAATTGAACCACGCCCACTTACTCAGGCCACGCCCCCTTTCATAACATTTGAACCGTTTAAGGTAGAGTTTTGTGTGAGGTGTCATTGAACTCAGCAGAGAGTTTCTTCTTCATTGGTGATGGTTTGGCCCGCCCCCTATGCTTAAGCCATGCCCCCTTTTATAACTGGTGACCCGTTTAAGGTAGAGTCTTATGTGAGGTATCAATGAACTCAGCAGAGACTTCCTTTTTTATTGGTAAAGGTTTTCCCCGACCCCGATGCTTTGGCCACGCCCCCTTTCTTATTTAGGGTTAGGAAATCATCAGGGAATGTCTTAAAATGAGTCATGTAAAATTACTAAAATGAATGCAGTGTGTCGTAGACGTCACTGCATCAAGGACTAAGGTCCGTAAAAGGTGGTTAATTTCAAAAAGTGACCATTCACTTTGGTTTCACATGGTACACGAACCACGGTCTTCTGAGTGAAGTCCTGTGTTTGTTTGACCAGTCCACCACTCCAGGCTTCCTCCTTACGTAAATGTTGGCACTCATATACTTTGTCACGTCACTTCCTCGTTTGCTCCTGTGATAATTTTTTACTACGACCACATGAGGTTGCCACCAAACAACAAGCGTAAATATGGGTCGTTATGAGCTGTTTGCACAATTAACCTATACAGTCATTTTCTGGTTGAGGACAGCCTGGATTGGTTATAAACCAGCAATCCAGTTTAGCTTTTCAGTTTATCAGCTTTCAGCCTTCACATGCATTTTCCGCAGGAAATGCATTTTCTAGTTAACTTTTTTATTTACACTTGTGTTTTTCCCACTGTGACATGTAAGGAAGACAGGATCAAACAAGAAGCAAAGGGCAAAAGGCAGCATATATACATCATATATAGGGAATGAAGGGCAGGTGTGTTGGCAGGTTGAGGGAGGAGACTGGGGCATGGGAGAAAGACAAGATGGCTAAGGACAACTGGTGGACGTAGAGGGAATGGCAGAAAAAACAGGTGAAATTTGTGGCAGGTAAACAGACAATGGGCGGAAAAATAAAAAGTGATATAGGCCTACTAGCTTGTAGAACCCAGAACAGTTGGTGCATGGATAGATGGTCAAAACACTGGAAGTTGATAGTGGGGGCATTATTTCTCTGGGGGCTACAATCTAAATGTAACCCAGCACAGCCAGAGGCTCCTTGCCCACATCTAATTTTAGTTAAAATGGAAATCTAATCAAGTTATGAGTACGTCAAAACCTTTGGTAAGCATGACTACTACAATAAAAGTTGCATTATGTATAGCCCAGGTGTAGCAAAAGTTGGAGACAATAAGGAAAAGAAAGGAAAACAGATGAAGCGAGAGCGGTAAAGATGATGTAATTGGGTTGCAGCAGGGAAGACGATCACATGGAGGGAAAAGAGAGATGAATAGATGGAGAGGAAAGGGGAGGAGTGACAAAAAGACAAGGGGAAGCTGGGCTTTCCACAGGGGGCCCAAAGGCTGGCAGGCACCTGAGTCACACCTTCACTGTCTGTGTGTGTGTGTGTGTGTGTGTGTGTGTGTGTGTGTGTGTGTGTGTGTGTGTGTGTGTGTGTGTGTGTGTGTGTGTGTGTGTGTGTGTGTGTGTGTGTGTGTGTGTGCCCGTCTGTCTGATTTTGTGATTAATGAAGACATGTCAGTGTGGTAATCCTCTCTAATAAGCACCAGTGGAGCAGCACTCCACCACGTGTGTGTGTGTGTGTTTGTGTGTGTGTGTGTGTGTGTGTGTGTGTGTGTGTGTGTGTGTGTGTGTATGTGCTTATGTATATGTGCATACTTTATATATGTGCGTGTGTTAATGTAAACTCTTCAGCCTTAATGGACAAAAAAGTGGCAAGATTTGCACAGCTTCAACCCTTTATCTAAATGAAATGTTTGTCACTGTACTGCATGTATTGTATATGTTCATTTGTGTGTGAGAACTCCTGTAATATCCTTACAAGCAGCTTGCATCTGTGTGTTATGTATGTGTATGTATGTATGTATGTGTGTGTGTGTGTGTGTGTGTGTGTGTGTGTGTGTGTGTGTGTGTGTGTGTGTGTGTGTGTGTGTGTGTGTGTGTGTTATCTAATGTCATTCTTTATAAGTATGCCCAGATGTTGATACTGGAATGGCTCTTTAATTACCATTTAAACAGCAGGGGCTGTGTGCGTGTGTGTATGTGAGACTGTATGCTGTGTGTTATGTTGACAGCGGAACTACTGTTTAATTACCATTTAAACTGCAAGAGCTGAGTGGATCAT
Source organism: Sander vitreus (assembly GCF_031162955.1). Lineage (NCBI taxonomy): Eukaryota > Metazoa > Chordata > Actinopteri > Perciformes > Percidae > Sander > Sander vitreus. The sequence continues at coordinate 28,652,008 of NC_135855.1, forward strand.
TTAAAGACAGAAGAGCTCCAGCCAGCTAAATGAGGAAAACAACACCATTACAGACACACAAAACACACACACGCACACATGCACACACACACACACACACACACACACACACACACACACACACACACACAGACACACACACACACACACACACACACACACACACACACACACACACACACACACACACACACACGATGAAACCAGTCAGCCAACAAGACTATTAAGGTCTAATAAATGATACCTGTAATGTGTAGCTATTCTTTATATAATAATGACTTTTGTTTATATAGCTGCACTGTAAATTATTCGTCACTTTGTGCAGACACTCACACAGAAACACATACGCATCCTTAACACACTGTCACATACTAGAGACTTACATTAAAATGTGTTTTTTTTTGTGCATGTTTAGGACCCTTTCCTATATGCATGTATGCAACCATCTGTGAATGCAGCCTACTTCAGTCAGTCACCCTGTTAATCAGTCAGTCTGCTACGCAGGCAGGTGGCTAGTCAGTCACCCCAACACACACAACAACAACCCATCCAGCCTGCTAGTCTTTTAAATTATACAATTAGTCAGTCAGCCAGACAGTCAAACAGTAAATTATGATCAGCTAGTGCTTTGCTGTCTCAGCCTTTAGCTTCAGAACAAACATCACCATCAAGACTAAATGATTAAAACAATTAAATTGTTTAGTTACTTTTACAGAAGTAAACAGTTGTAGCCGAGGCAGACCCCACTGACCCCAATAGACCGGGTTTGTCATAGAATTAGTCAGGAGTTAGTCAGAGTTGCATCTCACATGGGTGCCGTGTGACAGTATTGACACAGTGTGTGTGTGTGTGTGTGTCTGATGTGTCAGAACTTGACAGACATGAAGAGGCAAGAGTTAGAGATATTAAAGTGTCACTCAAAAATTGTAAAGAACTGTCCACCATATGGAAATAGGATTTTATATTAAAAACAATAGTGTGTGATTCCTTTATGTAAATATGTAAATTGTATTAGGAAAAATTCACAACCTGTGGCTTTATCAGTAATAAAGAATTCATATTTCATAAAAGCCTTCTTGAAGCAGAAAAAAATTATGTGCGTGTATTTGTTATGGAAGTCGAATAAAAAATTGCATTTTGTATTTATTAGGCTCTTTATTTTTTCAGGCAGGTTGATTGCAAATCACCTTCAACTAGTATTAGTTGAATAGAAATGCTGTAATGAAAACAGTATATTTGATTAATTATACTAAAAGGACAATTGTTAATGATATTATCAAATAATTTCACAATGCTTTGGCAGGTACAAATGACGGCACGGATAATTCGTCACATAAAGGTAGTTAAATAATTACAGTGTAACAGTGAGAATGATAGGCGTGATCATATTTGTGACAGACAGGCTGCGTCGCACTGAGAGTATTATGATAATGATATTAATGACGAATCTTTGCAAATGTGTGTGTGTGTGTGTGTGTGTGTGCGCATAAGATTTCAGTGGGAGATGTCTCACCTCACACTGGGTCTCTCATCCCGATGCCATCTGTTCTGCCAGCACACCAGCACACACGCACACACACAGACACACATACACACAGACAGACACACACACACACACACACACACACACACACACACACACACACACACACACACATACACGTACACAAACACAATGCACACATAATCACTCGGAATAGAAAATAGATACATAAACATTGTCATGCAAGAATATGTTTGTATGTAAAGACTGATGCTCAAAAAATAAGCTTACTGTGCAAGCAGACACACTTAAAAAAATAACACGCATTCACATGCATGCACACGCACGCATGCGCCCTCGCACGCACGCACACACACACACACACACACACACACACACACACACACACACACACACACACACACTCTCTCTCTCTCTCTCTCTCTCTCTCTCTCTCTCTCTCTCTCTCACAGTCCCGGATGGTTGGTAATCCTGGCTCTACCCAGAATGCTTAGCTCTGAGGGTTCAGCCAAAGGGAAACCAGCATGTTGTCAGCCTAGTGGACATACATTAGATCAGGGACATGTGTGTTTTGAATGGGTTTGCTGTGTCCATGGTGTCTCTAACTCAAATAAAATGAATAATATCAATTAAAAAAAGACTTTTTTTGGTTTATAAGGCTGACAGAAAGTAATGAAGAGGGAAGGGGAAGAAATAGCATGTGCCACATTTACTATAAAGCCATGATTACAGTATGATATATCAAATATAGGGCTGTCAGCATTAACGCGTTCATTTTTTTTTTATCGCAATAATCGCATGCTGCCATTTATTAATTTATTTTACACTTCACTCGGATTCGCGTTGTGCCTAACAACGCTACTTAGCTGTTCTAAAATCACCAGAATCTAGCTAGGCTACTATTTTGACCCTTTGCTGCACCTTTACTTATCATCAAGCTGCCATACTTCCTCGTAACACATCCTGCTGCTGCAGGCTGCAGGCATGATGGAGAAAGACAGCAGCAATGCAATCTGAATGGCGCTTTTTATTTTCCAAAATTCCCGGACGGCTCGTAGACAAGTCGAAAGCAATGTGCACGTTGTGTAAAGCCAAATTTAAATATCACCGAAGCACGTCAAGCTTGAGCTACCACCTACGAGTTAAGCATATTAGAACAGTTAACGTGACTCAGGTTGATGCTAGTGGGCTCAGGCAAAGCACTATTTTGGAGAGTGCTATTTGCCGACCTGTGGATGAAACCAAATCCCAAAAAAATGACTACAGCTCTTCCAAATGAATGGCAACTAACTGCAGACCTGTCAGCATTGTAGGTCTTGGGTCTTAAAGACATCCTACGGTTGGCATGTTCTGAGTTGTGCAATAATGACAGATCACACATTTTTCTTTTGTTTACAATAAATAAATAATAAACAAATACAAATCTTAAAGTCAAGTTCATAAAGTAACTTTCTTTGCATTCATTTGATTCCCAATCAAGATACACTGGTAAGAATTGCTTTCTATTGTTAATATGTACTTAAAAACAGTTATGAAATGCAAAATAATAGAATTTTAATCATGTGATAAAACATGCGATTAATTGCAATTAACTATAGAAATTCAGCGATTAATCGCGATTAAGACAAAATTAATCGTTTGACAGCCCTAATCAAATATTTTCAGCCTTCTTTGTTATAATTCAAACTGTTCTCATGAACCATTTGTACATTTAGCTACGAAAAGTAATGCACTGTAATTCGTATGTAGACCACATTGACTGCTGCTGTGTAAGAACGCGCTGGTCGGCATTGGAAAGAGGTCGGGTGGATGGGTGGATCATAAAACACAGGGCTTTTAAGCAGGGAAGCGGAGTTCATGTCCCTGGGAAAAATGCGTGAAAAATGCGTGTTTGTGTCAGGATACTACTACTTAAGGGCACCGCCCTTCTATTCCAAACCACAATCTTTTTTTTCCTAATCTTAACTAGTCGTTTTGGTGCCTAAACTTAACTGTTGTTGCATGATGGTCCCTTTTTGTCGGCTAAACTCAACTGCAATGACCTCTGAAACGACCAGCACCTCACAGTGACCGGTACCAGTAATCTTTTCTCTGCTAATTTAACTGTAAAGACTGTTAAACTTAACTGTCATGTGACTGGTCATCACGTGACCAGTCTGGAGTCGTAATATTGTAGGATATCATACAAATTGTTGGACATAAGTAAACCTGTTCATGAGAATGCGTTGTAGATATTATTTCATGACCTCTGTCATGTTTTACTTTCTCTCTTCTTCGCTCCCTCTGTCTTAAAGTGGAAAACATATTTTCAAAAGATTACATATCTATATATCGAGGCCTTATCTGCCACTGTGTTTTCTCACTCTGACACACATACAGGAGTTTGGGTATAAAGTACGTGACTGGGTACTCTGGCGATGCCTAGACTGCATATGACCACCACACACACACACACACACACACACACACACACACACACACACACACACACACACACGTACTGTACAGATGCAATGTGTGCATCCATGTGGCGTTGCCTGGACGGTGTACGAGCAGCATATCTGTCAGTGTATGACAGGTTGACAGCTCAAGCTCCCAGCACTTTGTCCACTATCATCACGTCAAGAAACACACACACACACACACACACACACACACACACACACACACATACACACACGCAGTGATAACGTCAAAAGATGAATACTCCCCGACCTCATATGTGCACACGCACAGTAGAAAATATAATCAGAGTGTGAAAAAAAGTGGAAAAAGTCCATATTGCTGTGTTAGTGGCAAAAACACTCCATAATACGTTTTTCTTTGTTTCTTTTTTTAAAGTGAGAATTGTTAATTATGTGATCAGGAGACAGGTGCCATAAAACTGGAACATTTTAAGTGCATGCCACACCCTCTTTTCCGTCACTCTCCATTCAACACTATCTGTCAAAACAGAAATGCTGTAAACTGCCTTTAGAAAACAACAATAATTCAAATGAATTATTGTTACAGATTCAATAGGATATCAAAAACCAGCAGGCACTTTCATGAGTTTTATACAGATTCTGTTCAATGTCACTCCAAAGTTATCAGCACTTTACTGAGCCTGACTTACAGGCTCATAGCAATGCACAATATGCAGACACCACATGAGCACCAATAGCATGATCTCACCATAATAGCTGCATTTAATGATATACATACACGCCTCAAGTCTCCTTTTTTATTTCAGTAGATGGAGTTCAGCCCTTACAAAACCAAGCCAGGTCAGACCAGATAATTTGACTCACGGATCACGGCTTTAGCACATTTCATACAATTAGGGATTGTGGATTTGAAGCAGACTAAACAATAGGCCCAAATTAAATTTTGAGTTTCTCACTGAAAGACACTCTGGCTGTTCTGAAAATACAATCAAACAGAATGAGAATATAGACGTAGTCTCTAACAGGATTGCTGGGCATACCCACTAACAATATGGCATCTTTCTCTCTTTCTTCCTCCCTGATATTCTATTACTGTCTCTCTCGCTCTCTTCCTCACACTTCGAGAGTCAATGGATATACAGCTGTAGTTTAATTCTACAGTTCTTCTATTCTGAAACCTGCATTGTGTCTCTTAGTGTCAAACAGTGTAAAAGACCAGCAGCAGTGACACAAAGCAGAAAATTAAAGCTTTAGTAACAAGAGACACACAGAGACAGAGACAAAACAAGGAAGAATGAAGCCAAGAAGAATAAGGAGAATGAGTGAATTGAATTTTTTTTTTCAAGTAGACTGATATGGAAATAATTCTTCAGCTGGTCAACACTCATTTCATTCAGTTCATTACAACCTCTTAACTTTTGGCCCACAGAAATGGGAGGGTTTGTAAAGTGAATTGAAAGTAAATATGGCATGTAATAAAACACATTAAGAGAAATAATTGGCAAACAGAAAAGGTGTTAGAAGAGAGGAGGGACAGATATGAAATGAGGGAGACTCTGTTTAAAATAGCAGAAGAAGAGGCAGAATGGAAGAGGAGTGGTTAAAAAAAAAAGTTTTTCCTTGGTAGCATATGAGGATAGAGACATTTACTGAAGTTATGGGGTGGGTTAGAAGGACATATGGCAACTAGGGCAGGCAGACAGACAAAATGCAGTGGTCTGTATACACATATGCATACAAGTACACACACAAGGCAGTAAGCAAATTGAATTGTAAATATGTATGGTTAAACACAAGAAAATAAGTCATTTCATAGAAAGTTAGGCTTAAAAAGTAAAACAGAAAGACAGAGACTCAACAGGGTCAAGGGAGGACAGAAACAAAAGAAAGAAACTGACAGAAAGACAAAAGAGAGATTACACAGAGATGTACATGGATTGAAACTGAAGAAGACAGAGAGAGAGAGAGAGAGAGAGAGAGAGAGAGAGAGAGAGAGAGAGAGAGAGAGAGAGAGAAGAAACATTCAACAAAGTTACAGTAAGACAGGGAATAAAGAGTGAGAGAAAGATATTGAATGAAACAAAAAGAGACATTGGACAGCTCTTCCTCCCAGTAAGTGAAAGACTTCAAACTGCAGTGGATGAGAGAGCTGCACTTTATGGGGCTATTCTCTCTGCATTAGCATTAGCTATAGCTCTCAGACTGACAACCCAGCCCTCTGTTCCCAAGGTCAGGAGGAGCACACACTACCACGGGCCACGAGCACACACACACACACACACACACACACACACACACACACACATAGGCATGCTAACACATGGAAGAAAAATTGTCCAAGCTGAAGTATGCAGGTTGTTGCAGGCCTAGACATCACCACATCAAGGATCAACATAGAAAATAATAGGTAAAATGTTTGATCTTTAATAATGTGGGCAAACCATTTCATGTTTAATTATCCAAATTGTGTGGGCAGTAAGTAAGGAATCACTGCAGAGTGAAATATGTTTCCCTACATTTTTCCTGTAAACTAACATGGTTGTTAAATTGACCAATTGGCTACGCGTTAAGATCAGGTGTCAAATGCCAGTCGACATAAAAGTCAAAAGAACAAAATACTCTGCAAGACCTGAACTAGAATCCAACACGTTTCCTACTTCTCACTTGCTGATAGTTTTGGTTAGTTTGGGGGAATTACTTGCCAAAAGTAATCTATTACTAAATACCGATTCCGAATAATATTACCATATACTGACAATACTATATTTTATTTGTACATTACTTTCTAAAAGTCATACCAGTGAGATGAATGAGTATAACTTGTATGAAAAGCATTACGTAAGCCTTTTCTGCAGAATACATTTTGACTTGTCATTGTAGGAAAACGATGGCTCGTGTCCCACTACATGGAATTAGTTTTAATATTTACTCAAGAAATACTTGTTACAATTATCATTATTATTATTATTATTATTATTATTATTATTATTATTATTATTACTATTATTATTATAAATATAGTCACACAGACACCAACAAGCTACAGTGACATACTGACATTTTCAGACATATGTACAAAGTTCACATGACTACAATCACATGGTGATTAAAAATATCTTTTCCATATTACAAAAGAGATTCATTGAAGCAGCGTTACCATCTCCTCCATGGAAGGCTACCTGACATTAATGCTGCTTAATTACCGCTCACAATTATTGATTGTATGTGAATGGACGTTCCATCCATTCAGGATCTGTGGTGCATCCAAGCAGGAAAAAAAAACAAGTAAACATGTTTAACACATGGCCAACATGGATGCTGTAGTGTGTCACTGGCAATTAAGTAATGCATGGCTACTGGCTAATCAGCTTGCAGAACCTCATTAAGACATTATTTATGCAGGCAGCATCAGCTGCTAATGAAGACACTAACTCATGTGCCGTGTGAAAAGTGAGAGAAAACGGGAGAAGATGCTTCTCCCGTTGTCACTTACAGGTAGAACAAACCTAAAGACCCCTGTCTGTCATCTGCACAATTAGGATTTCCATTCCCAGTTTAATTCAATCTGTAAACAACTGTCAGGGTTTGGACTTTCCTTTAGATAAGTGACTGTATGAGATCACATTTAATAAGAAACTCCACAACTCTAAGGTTGATTTTCCATGGATAACTGGATATCCTCCTCACTGGTGAACGTAGAAAACTTGATGGTACAATTTGATATTGTATTTTCCTCCAGTCAGCAGTTGACTTTTGGGACACGGGAGGTTTGTGCAGGAGCACAAACAGACACAGAGTGAGAGGCAGAGAAACAAAAAACAAAGAGGAAGAGAGAGCGCAGAGGCAATCTGTGATGTGATTTTTTGATAACCATGATCATAATCTGCCTAGGGCGATCCAATTCCTGAGACAGTTTATGAGGTAGGGAGGGCCATCAGAATTAGAATGAGATGAGCTAAAATGGCTATTTTTTCTATGCGGGTGTGTGTGTTCGTCTTTCATGAATGGCTATTTATGTGGATTAACGAATTGGAGAGGACATCTAAAACCCATAAAGCAGACCTCACAGCAGGTCTGGAACACACACACACACACACACACACACACACACACACACACACACACACACACACACACACACACACACACACACACACACACACACACACACACACACACACACACACACACACACACACACACACACACACACACACACACACACACACACACACACACACACACACACACACACACACATTCATGGTCATGCACAGATACACCTTAAAACAGAATCTGTCTAAATACCAGTGTTTGTTACATGCAGAGGCAACATTTATCTACCCAGAATGTGCATATGTGTGCTTATTCAACTGTTCTACGTGTGTGCACTTGAATGTGTTCTTAAATATGTGTCTGTTTCTCTAAGTGTGTGTTTGTGTGTGTGTGTGTGTGTGTGTGTGTGTGTGTGTGTGTGTGTGTGTGTGTGTGTGTGTGTGAGAGTGACTGAGTGTTGAGAGAGTGGTAATTACCATTCAGCAGTAGCTAAAGTGACATGTTTGAGGAAGAGATAAGGGGACATAAATTGGCCTGGTATAAAACGGTGATATTTCCTCTACTGCTTTAGAAAAACCCATTTACTCTGCCTCTTTAGCATGTCAAGACCCCTGTCACTACCCTCTCATCCCCTCGGCCAGAAGGACTTTTGCACACACACACACACACACACACACACACACACACACACACACACAAGCCTCACGCAGTCAGCCGGCTTCTTGTGAAAAAGTGCTCATCTGCATTCTGCTATTAACTTGGAGAGACACACAGAGAGAGACAGAAAGGGAGAGGGTGTGTGTAAATCAGTGTAATGGGGCCAAGACCTCAGTAGCTCTAAAAAGAGAGCAGACATGTGGAGGACAAGACATGATTTCCCCCCTTTCATGCAGAGAAGCAGCGATACAGCACATCTGTCACTGCCGGCCACACAAAAGCCCATACAGTCAGACAGCGAGAGAGAAACATGAAAGGAAAGAAAGGGAATAAAGGCGACAGAGAACAAGAGTGACAGAGTGGACAGTACTCAAAACTCGCAGCGCTGAAGCAATTATCTGGTTAGTTTCTTTGATTGTTTTCTGCTTTCTTTTCTTGGTTACTCTGCTTTTCTTTCCTGTTTTTTTATTTTTATTTTTTAACTACATCATTTAAAAAAACCTGTGTTCAAACACTTTATAATGTTGCCAGTTAGACTTCCCCACTCTGTAATTACATGCAGTTTTGAAAAGCTACAGCACAGATGTTGTCACTACTGTATTTTTTGTGTGGTGTAAAAAGTTATTTTCACATTTAAGGCCAATTTTAAGACTTACACATTTCTATGACAGAGGGAAAAATGTATTGCTTCATATTCTTGTTAGTGGGAGCTCATATGCCAAAATGTACCAATATACTGTCAAAAGTCTGGGTGTGTGGGCTGAAGGGTCCACTGAGATGCCCAAGAGCCAGCAGTGTAAGTTGTGGGTTACAAAGGTGTTACAAATGAAGACTTTCTGGGAGAAAAATAAAGTATAAAGTGCATAAATAGCAAATCTGTCATATATATATATATATATATATATATATATATATATATATATATATACATATAATAAGACTGTCTTCTCAAAATGAACCACAGCATCAGTTGTTTTAAGCCTCAACCATAGTGTTCTCATATCATAAAACAGATTTACTTTTCAACAGTGATCTGAAACGCTTTTGGACAGCACAGAGAATTTATGTCATCCTGCTGATAGGAACCCTTCAATGTGTCATTCTAGAGGGCAAGGACAATTTAATTTGGCGGACTTGTTGGACCAGTCTGATTTAAACAGAAGCACTGCACTTTAATTAATATGTTTTGTGTGATTTTGCACATGGTTTCATCAATTTATCTACAATGGATCTCTGTGCGTACAGTAACTGCACTGCTGCAAGTGAAAGACATATCTGACCTGCTGCTTTTACACAGAGCAAAGAATCAGCTGAAAGAGGAGGCCTGCAGTCAACACGACGCTGAAGATGTGAGATGGACATCAGTCCCACCTATGTGAGACTTGATAAAAAAACAAAACTTCATTAAACATCTGTTGTTTAAAGAAGATGACTTGAACCGATGAAGAGCCAATAAAGAATACTGTTCACATGTTGCAATCTTCATTTACAATGTTTCCACTGTTCACTGGTCTATGGAGTGAAATCTTTTCTCCTTGAACAAAGTTCTAAAAGACAAAACCTTTCGACAGCGTCACACAGAGAAGATTGTGAATCATTTCCACGTGCCATGTATTCCAGGTCGCAGGTTAAAACCCTTGGTGTGTTACGAAGCAAACACACATTCATATACACACACGCACACACTCAAGCCACAGGAGAAGAAGTGAGAAGGAGGAAGGACAGGAAGAAAAGGAGTGGAGAGGAGCAGAGAGGAGGGGAGGTCAGACCTCTCTTTAGCCTCACAGCTGTGGGTGAGATAAGCCTTCTTCTCACAGGTAAATACAAGCCACACCCTTAGTGTGGCTGTGTGTGTGTGTGTGTGTGTGTGTGTGTGTGTGTGTGTGTGTGTGTGTGTGTGTGTGTGTGTGTGTTTGTGAGTGTGTTTGCTGCTGAACCTGGCTTTCCCCTCCTGCCATCCCTGTATACACCACTGACACAACCCCATGCACAATCTCTGCATTCCTTCTCTTCATGCCCTTACTCTATCCCCCATCCCCTGTTTCATACTTTCCTCTTTATAATACCTCTCCCTTCAATGTGTGTGTGTGTGTGTGTGTGTGTGTGTGTGTGTGTGTGTGTGTGTGTGTGTGTGTGTGTGTGTGTGGGTGTGTGTGTGTGTTTGTTACCTGTACAGAATGTCTGTCCTGGAGAAAGGGAAAGGTATATAGGGCAGGATTCAGAGGTAGCTATCAAAATGTGTCCTTGTCTGGATAAACCCTGTACATTTTAGCAACTTACTTTTTTTAGACTCCTCTCTCCCTGTTCTGTTATTCTGGCAAAATGACTTATTTAATAATTGATTTCACTGTCCCCCCCCTCTCAACCATTTTGCTGTTGATTGACTTCTTTCTGACATTCATGTCTCTTTCCTTTTTTCATTCTCCTCCTCTTCTTCCTTCACACCACCAGTATCGTCTTCCATTTGTTTTTTTCTTTCTATTCTCCTTTTCTTTAAATATTTATTTTTGTAGTTTTACTTTTCTCTACAGAATCGTCATTTTCTTTATTATTCTGCCTTCTTCCTGTTCTCTTTCTTCTTCTTTCTTCTGTTATCTATTGTTTATCCTCTCTTTTCCTTATTTGCCTTCTTATATGTTTTTTTTTACATGAATGGTAATCTACTTACTAGTGGTTCTCATGGTGTTTTCTTTTTTTTATCTTCACATATTTCTTTCAGCTCTCCATCCGTCAGAGTCAGTTCTCTAATCGTAAGGTGTAAAAGGATCCTGTCGACATCGGGCCGCGGGTGTTACATCTAATACGGTCCCTACACAGAAGCAATTCACAGTTTGGAAACACACTCCACATACACATACACATACAAGTACAAATTCACACACAAACACAAACACTCACGCCAACACACACACTCATAAAACTCTGTTGGATAGGCAAATCAGAAGCACACAGAGACACACTAACAAACACACCCACCCACACACACACACACACACACACACACACACACACACACACACACACACACACACACACACACACACACACACACTACAGAAGCCACACAGAGTGTTATGTGTGTTTCTTTTTGCAGAGCTGGCAAGTGAGCCATTCTTTAACTACAGCAGCATCAAAGCAAAGAAAAACAACCAGTTGTTTGCCTAGCCTTATATGTTGTATTGTATATTTTTATTAATCATATATAAAATCATCCTTTAAAGGGCAATTTTAGGTAAGTGAGTATGCAAACACCGCAGTCTCACTCCTCACACCAGCGTGTCAAAAACCGCACTTGGGGGTTAGTTACTGATGCAAAAAGTTTGCTTTAGCGTACCAGTCAGATGCAGGGGACCGTCAACTAATTCCAATGTAATCCCATTCGCGGCGATTTTTGACGCGCTTGGTCAGGACCTCTTGACGTCACATTTTGACGTATATGTAAAATGTATGTTTAATTGACCCACGGGGCAAGAACGGGGCATGAACCCGTCTCCTGGGTGAAAGTCCTGCGTTGTTTGACTCATCCACCACCCCAACTTTATGCAGATTTTCAGTTTTTCATACTACTCGCTGCAATTGTCGCTCTTCATACTAAGTCATTTTACAACGCTGCGGTCGAGCTGCTGCTATGCCCGGTGCGTCCCATACAGACGCTAGAGGGAGCCTTGTGCGTTGGTATCGGACGCTGAGGGCAACTGAACAAGTGGCACTATTTACAGGTTGCAAACACAAGTACATACAAACAAGTCTATTTGAAAATTTTTGAACGAGTTGAAATGCACAATGATTAGAGTAATGGCAGTGGCCAATCCAACACCACAAAATCATATTATGCCAAGTGCAAGTGCATTTATCAATCTATTCACAAGGTGCACTGACAATTCCTTGTACTGTGGCTGTTCCCAAGTCTAATGGCTTCTGGAATAAAACCAAACTTAGAGCTTTATTGGACTCATCAACAGCTGATGTTGCTGCTTTTTGGGTCAGAAAATATCTCATATAAAATGTAAACTACATTAGTATTCATGCATGGTTTGATTTATTTAATCTTTTACAGTGGTATAAGTAGGCCATGTCCATTTATTGCACAGTTTAAAGAGCAGTTCTAAAGTAAGTGGAAAAATAATCAGAGTGGGCAATAAGCTGGTATTAAGCAGGTAATCAGTATTCTGCAATGAACTACATCTTCAAAGTAACCTTCCCAAACCTGATTGAGTCAAATGAACAATAAGTGTGTCTGACACTGACAATGATAATATTCTCTTGTTGTTGGTAAACAAGCAGGTCTGGTACATTAAGACACCATCCAGTATACTTCTCTGCAGTGACAACAGAAAAGCCATGTACCAATTGAAACTGAAGAGGTTTTTCTCCATAAGCGCAGCCTGTATAATTATTTCAAACATGAGGAAAACCAAATCACTTTACAACGCGGATTTACATATGATTAGCGTCATACAAAGACAGGATTACTACAAGTAGTCGAGAGGAAGCCTTTTCACTCTGCCTGTCTTATTCTCCTTGTCTTGACTCAAAGAGCCTTGACATAAGTTAGCACTGCTCTCTCCCTCACTCTCACCTAAAACGTACAGCCGCAGTGACAAAAGCTGCCTGTCTGTACCTTTGTACTAAAGCAGACATGATAATAATGACAATAACAATATATGGAATGGAAAGGCGGTCCAGCAACAAATGGCTCAAGCTGAACAGCCAGGAGAAAGCTCTCAATAGAAATATTTTTTCCTCCTCTTCTTCCTGTCTGTTTCATTTGATTTCTCTTCTGCTATATGCTCTTAAAGGTTCCATGGCATGAGAAATTCACTTTATGAGTTTTTTCAACATTAATATGAGTTCCCCCAGCCTACCTATGCTCCCCAAGTGGCTAGAAATGGCGATAAGTGTAAACCAAGCCCTGGTTATGCTGCTCCACCTTTAAGAAAATTTAAGCTCAGATGGGCCGATCTGGAATCTGCTCCTTATGAGGTCATAAGGAGGAAGGTTACCTCCCCTTTCTCTGCTTTGCCCACCCAGAGCATTTGGCCCGCCCATGAGAAAGAGAGAGACATCATGGCTTACAAACAAGCAAAGTATGACAGTTGGTCAAGGCCACACCCCCACCCTCCACATTGCCCCCCCCCCTACTCCTCAATAGCATTTAAAGCTACAGACACAGAAATGGTACATCCTAAGGAAAGCTCATTGTGGGACTGGCTCTAGTGGCTTCTGCACCAAGGCTGAATTTCGGGAAAGAGACTTCAGATACAGTATTAGGGGACCACTAAGGCCTATATAAAAGCATCCAAAAAGCAGCATGTCATAGGACCTTTAACTGAAGGGTGTAGTGAACCATTTCCTATCACTTAATCTCTTTATGCAAGCAGATATAAATTACTGTATAATCAATGTGCCCATAATATATCCCTTTCTTGTTATGTCAATTGTCAAATATATCAAGGAGTCCATGTCAAATGTGGTCCTTTTCTGTGTTCTGGCAATCTTTAGTGACACATTAAGATCAAAAAGCACGTTATATGATTTGAAAGATTATTGATTATTTAATGGCATTTTTAGTAGATGGCCTTCTGAGTGGATGTTATGCAGTGAAGGGTTGCCGTAAATATATATGAGCGAGGATAAAAGAGGACAAACTGTCATTCGGTGCTTGGTGAACACAACAAGACACCTTGCCACTCTAAATTATCATTGATTATCCAAAATGATGCAGAGGAAATTATTGACTGCATGAAAATGTCACTTAAGAACGTGTATCATCACCCATTATTCACCTATTATCAATCGATTTTCAGTATTGTATTCAGTTTATTTAACTTGACAGGTTGAAGGGATGCATGTGGCAGCAGTATCCACCTTCTTTTAAGAGAAATACAGTTTTCTTTTCATTTGAAATTATTAATACCTACTGGCCTATAGTCAGATGTTCATATTGTATTCTGTGTTATTGCTGTACCTTAACACTGTACACACCTGCACTGCAAGAAAACATGTCACTCTTAACATCTCATTCTGTCACATATTCCACATTTACTGTAAGTCTTAAACATAATAAATAGTAATAAAAAAAAGCCACTTGGGTGAGATTATTCAGCTTGTTCCCAGTGCAGATAAAAAATGAGTGACAGTAGCCTCGACAGATAGAACTAGAAGGACAATCAGAGAGCGCAGACCTCCGCCCCGTGATCCATATCTGCTCCAAAATTGAATGGGTTCTTCCTTGGCTTCCACCAAGTGTCACTAAAATCTGGCCAGTAGTTTTTCCCTAATCCTGTTGACAGACAAACAAGCCAACAGCAGACAAACAGAGTCCAAACATGACCTCCTTGGTGGAGCTAATACAGCTGACTGCACAGACAATGATCCTCAACGTTCAACGTTCAGATGGAGTTTTGTTTGCAGCTTGTAAAAGTCTCGTGCCTCTGTCACTTTTTCTTTCTCTCGTTTTTACTGTAGAGGGAAGTTCATGTGCAAACACAGAATCACACACACAGTCTGTAGGAGAGTAATTCACTTGTATAATTGGCTCAAGAAATGACAATTGGTGTTTTTGTGTGTTGATCCAGCCAGCTCAGCAGGCCTAATTGGCAAGCAATTTGGATCCCGCAGTAGATCTATTGATGTAAACACACACACACACACACACACGCACACACACACGCACACACACACACACACACAAACACTGAATATCTATTTACCCAGTTACATTCCTTAACTAGACCTACCTGTTTTATTTCTCTTCTTCATAATGCATGGCTTCTCGTCTGCTCAGAAGATACTGTATACAGTAGAGCAGACTATAAATGTCAATGGAAATTGTTTCCAACGTTTTGTTGACATTTGTAGTTAGCACAGACTTTGGGACAAAACTACAAAATAACGCTTGGTTCTTGTTGGTCCTTGTTGGTTCTTGGAGGCGTATATCAACATAGTTGCTGTGATAGATGACACTGCAACATCAGATAAACAATACTGTCTGCAACTTGCAATAAGTATTTAAACATTACAAATATATACATACCAGAATGAGATTTGAAATTGCTGCATCTGTAATAAAACTGCATTCTCATCTAACTCTCTATACTTTCTTCATCTTGGATGTGAGTTCAACAACTGTGAGACAGAGCATCTGTGACACTAGTAATGAAACACAGAGCTCGGAGGAATATGCAAAGGCTTATGCCTCAGCAGAGAAGCAAAGATTACTAATACAAAACTGGAGACAGAACAAGGGAGTAAAATGAAATAGGGGGAGAAGCCTTAGAGTCACATAAAAAGACCAGCCCTGGAGACGGATGAACTGATGGACGGGCAGACATTTTTACATACACAAGAAAAGATAGTGACAGAAAAACCTCTCATCGAGAGAGAGGGTTGATAGACAGAGAGGAAAGCAGGAAGTTAATGAGTAGATTGTGGGCCAATAACATAACCAGTCACCCACAACAACGCACTGCCCGTACTCCTTACCTGCCTGCCTTGCTGCACTGCATTCTGGGAGTGGAAGGGCAGAGCGGAGCTGCGATGGGATTTGAAAGGCGTTCTGCATGGGCGACTCACTGATTTGCATTCAACAGTGGAGACACACAAACACATACACCAGCAAACACAGCTACAAAGCACATGCACATTGCAACATGTTTGTAAGCAAGCACGCACACACACACACACACACATGCAACCATGTCTGAGCACACACACTTGGATATTGTGGACTAATTTTTAACCCCTCTCATGTTTAAGTAGTCTCTGTGTGTGTGTGTGTGTGTGTGTGTGTGTGTGTGTGTGTGTGTGTGTGTGTGTGTGTGTGTGTGTGTGTGTGTGTGTGTGTGTGTGAGAGAGAGATGATTGGAAAGAGGAAGGAGAAAAAAAAGAAGGATTAGAGGTTGGAGGGAATACACTCACCCCTCTCAAAACCTTCTCTCCTCAACTCTTTTTTCTGCAGCGTGTTATTTTTCGCTTTACGATTCTGATAATGATGATATTAGAGGGAAGAGGAGGGGGAGGAGGAAGGAGAGGAGAGGATGATGGGCGCTGCATGCGATTGTTCAGCCTGTCTTGTGGAGAGAGGGAGAAAGAGATAGAGAAAGACAGAGAGGGGGCTCCTCAATGACTAATTTTCCTTTCTTTTACGGCAGCATAAATTTAACAGGAGGGGGATTGTGGGCTAGAGTAGAAATCCTTTTAGCACTCTGATTTATGTACGTCTGATGGGCGAATCATAGATCACCGCCGGAAGATGGCAGACACACTGATGATGATGGGGCCCTTCAAAGGGCCCACTAATGCCCCGCCGAACAAAATGTAACCAATCTGTGGGGGCCCTCAAGCATGCAATGGTCTTCTAATAGAAACTATAGCAAACTATACGCCTGTCACCTATGATGGGGGGTGGGGGAGTGTGTGTGAGCATGTCTGTTTGGGTGGTGTGGAGGAAAGTAGAAAGAGAAAAGATGGAAATAGAAGTTAAAAAAATGACCACAAGAGCATGGGAGCAGAGATAGATGTGGATGAACCAAAATGAAATAGAGCTACAGAAAGATGGAGATAAAAACAATGAGGGGAAGCAGCAGCTAAATAGATACAGTAGAGAGGGAGAGAACCAAAGGCGGGAAAACTGTACTAAGAGAGGGAGGGGAGCCCGGTTGAAGGGGACTCTAAATGTCAACTTGAAAAAGAAAATCTAATAAAAAAAACAGCAACCAAAGGAGTAAACAGCTAAACAATAGACAACAACAAGTAAACGACGCGTGAGTGTCCACCTTAAATCACCCAATCACACACACACACACACACACACACACATACGCACACACACACACACACACACACACGCAGGCCTGATGCACAGTGCGGCGCATGTAGCCCCACCAATCATCTTTATATCAAAACATCATTATGCTGGCTGACAGCAGCTAAGATTCCAGCGAGGCCTCGTTGTCATAAATCGTCAGCTGTTGCAGTGCCGCAAAGAGAACCTTTTCATTTAGGAATGTCAAAGCTCTCCTGAGCCTCGTAAAGATTGTAAGAGACTCGGGAGATGGGGAAACAGAGGTAGAGATGGCAGAGCCTGGAAGAGGAGGGGGATAACTGAAGATGGCATGCCTAGTAGAGATGGCAGTAGTCTGAGAATCAGTTTTAGCCAACATGGGTGTCAAAACACATGATTTAGATTCTGCATTTCAATTTACTGACAACTTGTCGGGTGTTGTCACTTACATCTGTGTCAAGTCATTTTACTGTGCACAATGAATTCAAGGGAAATCCATCCATCCATCTTCGTCCTCTTATCCGGGTTCGGGTCGCGGGGGCAGCAGCTCCAGCAGGGGACCCCAAACTTCCCTTTCCTGAGCCACATTAACCAGCTCCAACCTGGGGATCCTGAGGGGTTCCCAGGCCAGGGTGGAGATATAATCCCTCCACCTAGTCCTGGGTCTTCCCTGAGGCCTCCTCCCAGCTGGTCGTGCCTGGAATCCATTTGAATAAAATAGAAATTAAGAAAAATAATTTGTGAATTGGGAACATCCATCCATCCATCTTCAACGGTTTATCCGGGGTCGGATCGTGGGTGCAGCAGCTCCAGCAGGAGACCCCAAACTTCCCTTTCCGGAGCCACATTAACCAGCTCTGACAGGGAACGAAAAGCGAAAATGTATGGCTACGCTTTGCCTTGTAGCCTTTGTTAGGGTTGTGAAGGCCATGAGCTGAAATGTCCTGTTTTATCATTAAAGTCGAACTGCTGAACTGCTGAATGTTAGCAACACTAGTGGCACTGTCAGTTGGTCGGTCAGTTGGTCCACCACTTTGGTCCAACTATTTGATGGATTCCCATGAAATTATTAATGGTTCCTACATCAGTGGTTCTTAAAAATGTTTCACATCAAGGACCCCAAAACTGACACAAATTATATCACGGACCCCCATCTGATAAGACTTTGTCCCATGCAGGGACCCCTATCTGATATAATTTTTGCTTTTAGATGTTTTGTTACAGAAAGTGAATGAAACCCATAAGCAAAATGGTCATACAATCTGTCATTGTGGTACTTATAGATGAAATTATAGTGAAAATAAATGATTCACCTTTTTGTTGGGGACCCCCTGGAACCCTTCAAGGACCCCTGGGGGTCTCCGGACCCCACTTTGAGAACCACTGCCCTAGATTATGTATCCTAATGACTCTGGTGATCCCCTGACTTTTCATCATGAGGTTGACATTTGTGTTGCTGTGAAAATCGTAATAATTGTAACAATTTTGATGATCGCCTGACTTTTCATCTAGTGCCCTAATCACGTCAAACTTTAATTTAAATTAAAACATGAATATTTAATTATTAATATTAAATAAGCATACTTTAGTGGGAAGAAACGGCTTTACTTCTTTAGCTGTTCATCAAATGTATCATTTACTGTAATAGCCACAAATTAAAGCCGACAGTCTGCACTTCACAGTCACTGTGTCATTTTACATCAAAAAGGAGGAGTATGGGAAAAAAAAAGTGTATTTATGTGTGCATTTGTGTGTGTGTGTGTGTGTGTGTGTGTGTGTGTGTGTGTGTGTGTGTGTGTGTGTGTGTGTGTGTGTGTATATGTCTGTGACTAATGTACTGGAGAGCTCTTCACTGGTGCTTACGAAAAGACAAGTTTGCGTTGCTGGTGCTAGTGTGTCCCTCCAGGGCGTCCGTCCGTCCACTGGCAGGGGAGATGAACTGAGACAAGATGTCAGAGCAGGAAATGTCAGACCACTGCCAAACCGCTGTGGTACACACCCCTGACAGGCACGCGCACACACACACACACACACACACACACACACACACACACACACACACACACACACACACACACACACACAGTATACGTTTGCACACAAGCATGGTTTTATATCTTGTACTCACATGCACAAAGATACAATCACAAAGTATGTCATAAGGAAACACTCATCTCCCTGAAAGGCTCTGGCTTGCATTCTGTTGCTGATCTTAAAATTAAATATCAATCTACTGTAATTTCATGAAAGCATCATTTCATAATTTCATCACTGTGTATTTATTGACGTTCCTAAAAGTTTGTGGTAAACACTTGGATGACAATGGAAAGGCACCCAGAGACAGAAAAAAGAGGTTTGTAGGGGAAAATGGAGAGATGGCATGGAGGGATGAGCACAGCAGCAGTTCATGTCCGCTGGCCAGTTCTTATGTTTGTTTTCTTTGGTGGTGTGTACACATTACAGATGTCTTCAGTAATGCCTCCATCTGTAATCTCTCTTCTCCCTCTCTCTCTCTCTCTGCTATCCTCAGGACTCAGTTTTCCTTAAGTGTGTCATTTTGGGTCTCCTTGCTCAAGTTCAAACATTTAGCCCCCAAACAGCCATTTGTCTCCAACTTAGCAGACAGAGACCATAATAGAAGAAAATACCCCAAGAAATGAAGAAGAGAGACAGGGAGAGAGGGAGGAAAAGACATCTTGTATGTTTGACGGCACTTTTTGCTGCCTGTTTAAAGCACACATACACACATCACCCCCCGTCTTGTCTGGTTACTGGCTGTGCACTTGCAGTCCCTCTAGGGCACGTGGGGGTGACTCTTTGTGTGTGTGTGTGTGCGCTGGTGGGTGAGGGGAGTTCACCCAATGCCAATCCCCCCCTCAACCATCCTCACACTCACACACACACACACACACACACACACACACACACACACACACACACACACACACACACACACACCGATGTACACACCCCTCTCTTCGCAAAGCTACAGATGATGTGCCGTCCAGCTGCATTTCCATCACTGTGACGATGAGTGCTCCTGCCAAACGCCCGGCAACCAGAGTCACATCTGCTCCTGTCTCTGTCGCCACGGCGATACTGCCGAAGTCTGCACGACAACCAGCACACAACCAGGGGGCAACAACGGGTGGCCCAGAAAGAGAATGAGAGAGGGAGGGAGGGAGAGAGAGAGTCAGTTACAGAACAAAATCTTATACAAGCTTTGAGTACATGTATAGGTCTCTTTTGATGCTACCGAGAAACTTGGTTTTGGTTGACTGCATGGAGAAGTCATCAATAATTAACATAATGCAGAGTAAACACATTATAGCTTACCAAGTATGTGTGGATGTTGGTAGGTTGGTAAGTGTCTAAGAAAAGACCTTTCAAAATTAGATGATTTCCAGGATGTTTCCGCTTACATTTTTACGTGTTTAATTAAAAACAGTTATTCTGACAAATGTAAGATGATGGGAAACAAAGCAAAGCTTCTTTCTCGCAATGCTTCTATCTATAGAAACATCTCTGTCTGCCTCTTCTCTGCCTGATGCCCTATCTTATCTATATATAGAGCATTCGCACGACTGCTTTCCCTCTTCTGTTGCTTTTCACCTATGTTTTCACATAAGGTTAGTTGCCTCTCTTCCCTTCATTTTATGCCCCTCCATACCTTTATTTAAATAATTTTGTCTCTCCTCCCACCATTCCTCCACACCCTTATGACTGCCTCTCCCCCTCTCTCTCTATCCCTCTATCCCTGTCTCCCCTGCCAGGGTGTTTATATTTGCCCGGCCCACGGCAGAGTGCCTAACAAGGTGGAAAGAATTAGGGGTGAAAAGACAGCACTGCTGCCAGGGTTTCTCTTTCCTTCTCTATATCTCTCTCTTTCTCTCTCTTTCTGACAGTAGATATATTTCAGCTAATGTACTCCTGACCTCTTCTACCCCAATAGAGTATCAACAAAAACAGTTTTCTGCACTCTGTACAACAAAGGACCTAATGAACACCAGGAATGATGTCAGAGCACCTTCTTTTATTGGGACAACTAGTAAACTTGTTTTCTTAAACAAAACCCCTTGAAAAACTTATCTTTTTGTGTTTGGACACTTTCTCATTTAGTCTCCTCAACTTTGCTGGTTGTTGTTGAACTTCTTTTAATTCTTTTAAACTTTTTTCCCCATTCTAGATTTCTCAATCAGTTGATTTTTTATTATTTATCTGTTTTCATTTTGTTTGTTTCCTTTTTCATGTATCAGTTAAAAAAACAAAAAAATCCAATTTCAAGCGTATCTTGTTTCTTTCTACCAGCACATCTTAATGACAAAATGTAAAAATTGTGTTATTATGCAAAAGACCTCTCCCCATCCCCCACGCTGTCTCAGAGAGTTTAATTCTGGTGTTTAACCTTACACTTGCCTGGGGTTGAGAGCAGGAAAGTGTGGCGGGCGGCCTGTTAACGACTGCAGCAAGGGAGTAAAATGGTGGTGTGTGTGTGGGGGGCAGGGTTGGTGTGCATCACCTCTTTGAATGCAGACAGAGTGAAGTCCTGCCCCCCTACTCATCCTTCTCCTCTCTCCTTATCCCCTCTCCCTAAAGCGGGGAGTCGCATAGCCACCCTTATTAAACACTGAATTATACGCTCTCACCCAGAGTGGGAGGGCCGGCAGTGGTGGTGGTGGAGGTGGGAGGGAGAAGAACCCCATACTACTGTATAGGTAGTTAGTTAAGAGGGAGGGAAGGTAAGGAGGAAGGGGGCGGAGAGGAGAGGTCAAGCTGTTTTGGTTTTCAAATCTGAGGGCCACTTTTTTATAATAAATACATAGAATAGACGGGTAAAGGTCTTCT
The DNA here is from genome assembly GCF_031162955.1 of Sander vitreus. Lineage (NCBI taxonomy): Eukaryota > Metazoa > Chordata > Actinopteri > Perciformes > Percidae > Sander > Sander vitreus. The sequence continues at coordinate 28,674,281 of NC_135855.1, forward strand.
TTTATTCTACTGGGCACTCCAAGGGAGTGTGAGCTTGTGTAAAGTGTGTGTTGGTGAGTGTGAGTGGAATCGTATGCATGCATGCATGGTGGTCTCCTATGCACACATGTCCCTTTGTTAATACTTTTGTGTTATTATATGACTTTGTGTGTGTGTGTGTGTGTGTGTGTGTGTGTGTGTGTGTGTGTGTGTGTGTGTGCCTGCGTGTGTGCGCGTGTGTGGTAACACCCGCCCAAGAACATGGTAAGTGATTAGATGAATCACCTTGAGCCTGTGCCTTTTAAATGCATTTTCAAAGTCACAGTATTTTAACACAGGACATACAATATGCAGTACAAATGAAGGCATTAGCAATGGGAAGCGAGCATGTGGGTGGTTCAGCAGCAGTCATTTTAAACAGTCAATGTATAATGCATTGGACTGTAACTCAGAGAGCTTGGCTGTGTGAATGGATCAACTTTCATTTCAACACCTTTCTGTTGTGCATTTATGTTATAGGAAATCATAAATGTCACTGATCAGGTGTGGGTATTGTATCACAGCTTTGTTTTTATTGCAACTTTGATAACACATTTGATAACCCTTAAAAAGAAAATGTTGGCTTTTTTCAACAAAGACATTATCAAAATGTTCTATCACCAATTGTGTATAGCACAAATTCATCAATAGCTGTACTACTGTGGAACTTCTCATAGGTGGCGAGGCAATTATTTGGGCCTTCAACTGTAAAACATCTACTTGTCCAAAACAGGAAATTCAACAACAGTGCATTGAGACATACTGCAATATGTTCTACATATTAAAAGAGATGATCGCAAACCAGTGATTTGTATCAGGTTTTTATAGATTTTCTTTATCTATACCATGTATGCATATGATGTGCTATATAGGTACACTTATTCAAAATAATAGCTTGTCACTTTGTAAAACCATATTTACCATAGTATCTATCCTCAATATGAGTGCACATGAAATAAGATAATGCAATAGTAAAGCATCTTTCAATTTGAAAAGACTTCTTAGGGGGAGCATCAGTACATCTTTCCCGAAGAACTTGAACATTTTCCTTTAAATATTGAAATGGAATTGCACATACACACAAATTAAACAGGCATTGCTGCTAGTACACCATGCTCATACACACATAATAATAGGTAAATAATTAAACTGGCATTTAAAAATAAAGCTTTCTGCTGGTGTGATTGATTTTCTATAAAAGATTTCCATCATGTCCATTTGATCATGTTTCTGCAATTTATTGTTTTGTCTTTGAATTAATTTCCCATTTCTAATAAGTAGTTACATATTACACTTATGAACTTTAAAACCCGGATTAAAGCAGCCGTGTACTCGTTAGTGTAACAACTTGACTCGAGTCCATCTTGAACCTGACTTGTAACGACTCCTGCCTGTGAATGAATGGCTGTCTTTAGTGTGACAGCATGTTCGCTGTCCATGGTGCTGAAAGGTTGATGAACTGAACTGACAGTACTTTAGAGTAACTTAATGTTAGAAGCGTTATACATAAAACAGTTTTAAATATATGCGAACCAAATGACACAACAAAAGCATTTTTTTTTACATTTATAAAAAACACTGCAAAATATTATGTACAGTCAAAGTTTCAGCTCACTGCAGTTCTAAGAAAGGGAATTTGGTGTCTTTTGATCAATTCATTTGTTGAGGCAGTCGTTGCCCTCAAACGCAAATGAAAACTAGCAGTGACAGCTCCAAAATTGTGCCAAAATGCAATTCCTACAGGTGTGTTTCCCCTTCCCTCTGTCTTACTAATTTATTCCAACAAAAACACAGACAAATACTGATACACACAAAAACACACACACACACACACACACACACACACACACACACACACACACACACACACAGAAACGTGCTGGTCTGTTCCTGATAATGCCCACTGGATGTTCTCACCTTTTCCTGTTTCACAGAGTCTGTCCATGGCACTATTTATAATCCTATCACTAAGAGGGTGCACCCACCTTGGACATTTGTGTGTGTTAAGGTGCAGGTATTTGTATGTGTATGTGTGTGTGTGTGTGTGTGTGTGTGTGTGTGTGTGTGTGTGTGTGTGTGCGTGTGCGTGTGCGTGTGCGCGTGTGTGTGTGTGTGTGTGTGTGTGTGTGTGTCGTGTTGGAGATGGATCCAAGTGTAGGGTCCTAGCAGGGTTTGCTTCAGTGTGATAACAGCCTGTGATTTGTATCTGTAGATGAAGCATCGGCATAATAAATGTTCTCTACCTCTCACCTTCCCCCATCGCTCCCTGAGCCTCTCTTTCTGTCTTCCTCTCTCTCTCTCTCGCTCTCTCTCTCACACACACACACACACACACACACACACACACACACACACACACACACACTATTTCTCTGTCCGTCTTCCTCTGTCATGCTCTCTGTTATTCAGTCTGTTTTTACTCTAAAGGTTTGTATTTCTAAGTTGTTTTCTCATTGTTACCTTTATTTTTTTTGTGATATTTTCTTTCTGGTTACTTTCTGTAATCTACTCTCTCTCTCTCTTTCACTCATGCGTACACACACACAGAGCACACAAACATGCAGACAGACGTGTGTGGTAGAGAGTGAGAAGGTGTCAGTAGTATTCTCAGGCCAGTTGGGTTTGATCTTTTCCACCTTCTGCTTTCACACATTAACAGGCAGCCTGCAGGCTGAAACAGAGAGCGAGACACACAAACACAGAGAGAAACTGAGACATCACAGTCTGAACGCTGTGTTCAGAGATTTCCTAATGATGACAGGCATGTACACACACAGCCATGCACAACAATAGGTTCAGGTTCTCATAAAGTAAAACACACAAATGATTTACTCAGTCAAGAGAAACCCAAATCTGCTCACTTGTTGCAGTTACTGTAATAAGGGGTTATTTTTTTCATTTTCAGGATCAGTGTTCTGTACTGAACTTTACGAAAGTCACATGTCACTTCAATTTCAGCTCCAAACTATTACTTCCGTTCTGTCAGTCCAGCTCTGTGTTTATACTTGCGGGTGCAATTTTTCTGACTCAATAAAAGGATCCCTTACTGCATTTGATCTATAGTTTTCTGCTGGTCTGTCATAAATTTCTGTCAGTGGTATTAGCTGAGGTTAGGCTGTATTCAATTCTCCTCTCTGCAGTCAGTCCATCTGCCTGTTATCCCCTCTAACTCTGTTCTTATCCTCACCTCAGCTCTGACTAATACTCACTGCTGTGGGAGAGAGCCTGTAGGCAAACTGTTCTCTCCTTCTGCTCTCATCTCCCTTACTTGTACTGGCTTCTTTACTTTTATTGTCTGTACGTATTCCTTTCCTTGATTTCCACATTCTCGCTTTTTCTGTCTTCCTGTCTAATTATCTCAGCTTTACTCAGCTATATACGTACCACATCCTTCTTTTCCTCATCGCTCCTGTTCTGTCTACTTCCCCTCTCTCAACGTCTCCCTCTGTTTGTTCAGTGTGTGTAAAGAAGTGTTGGATAAAGCCACAGTAGATATATTAGGGATATACGGCTAACTTGAATGTAGTCTAATTTTCTATAATGAACTGCAGCCCAATCCTCACCTTCATCATCTTTAGATCTCGTCTTATGGAAGTGGAAATAAATCAATTTTCACTCTTATTAAGGGAGGCCTACTCCTGCTTAAGTCTCTGATTTGAGTGTGTGCATACGTGTGGGTGAGTGGGTTGTTCTCTCTCTCTCTGCTCTTTCTCTCACTCTTGGTGTCTTTCTTTCTCTCTATCTGTCCCTAATGTATGACTCTCTTCCTTTTCCCTTTGTGTTCATTTTTCATTCGTACTCCTCTCCCTGCGATTATCCCAGTGCTTATCAGAGGCTCTTAATGAAGATTCACAACATTTTCCCCTCCCAGCTAATACCTTATCAAAGGAGAAATCTCGTTCCAGAAAATCAATTTTCTTTCATATTATTAAGTCCTCCTCTACTGCACTTGCATGCGTGATTTCTTTTGGTTTAGCGCTGCAAAGCAACAGTGAGGGACTTAACCCTGAGAGCCCTGCGCACTCCATCCACACACAGGCTGATCTGATATCTCTCATGGCTTAAGCAGATATGAGGGCAAAGGTAAGAACAGAAAGTGAATCAGAGAGAAGAAAAGAAAAGAACAATTCGGGAGGTGGAGTTAGTTTGTCACTTTTCCAACACTTTTAGCTACAAACGACTATCTTTACTCGTATATTTTCCTTATTTTGTGTGTCATTTCATTACAATTTCAGCCAATTTTTTGCCTCTTTTAACTTTTATCAAAGTTTCCACGTAATTTTTTAAATCATTTCAATTGAATTCAATTGAATTTACGTTTATTACAATCATTCCAGACTTTCTGCAATTCTGGTCATGGGTTTATGGGTTTAATACAGTGGAGAACAACAGGAAATATGAGAAATGTGCAAAATATGACCTGATGCAAAGTTCATAGGCTGAAATTTAATCCATTGCTGTACCTGTGAGTACAGTATGTACAGTAGCTTGCATTGCTTATTCAATGCATATTTTCCTTTTATTCAGGTCATTGCTGCAATAATAGACTATTGAACTTAACAGGGAAGTGAATGAATGACATGCAGAGGGCATAAGCCAGACACATAACCCATAACACGTTTAGTGGTGAGGTCCTTAGCCTGCTGAGCCTACCCAACTTTCCCTGAGTACACTTTTCTGTTGAGTGATACAAGCTGGACATCCCATTCCTCTTTTAATAATAGCAGAAAATGCAAAAATCAATATACCAAGGTCAAGGTAATGTTACTAATCTCACCAGGAGAAATTTGTATGTCAATATTCGTCAGTGAGAGCTTGCAGTTATTTAAGTAGCTCGAGGTATGATGGTTCTTCCCTGACTGATGCGGTGCTGGTGCATTATTCCTTTAAGCCTCTCGCAGATACAACTAGGAAATTGTTCCAAATGACACAGTTCTTTCCAGGAAACGTCCTTTCAAATTACAAGGAAATTCTTAGGAGTTTACAGACCTGTAAAATAAAGCATTACCTATTTGTGTAATTGACCTAAAGCTAGGGTCTTATACGTAAGAGTGTTTAAAATAAATGGGGAACACGTTCTCTTGCTGATTAAAGTCTGCCATTGTAATACATTTTAAATTGTACCAAAACCCCATTAATTTTACTCTGATCTATTCTACCCATAATATGTGTTTTTCTACACATAACAGTGTATTTACCACACAAATATAGACTGTAGATATTCTACACTTAATATACTGTTGCTAAGTGATGAAATCCGTAGGGAGTTGGGTTGGGAGACTGGAGAGTTGCTGGTTCAAGTCCGCGTACGGACCAAAAACGGAGCGTGGATTGGTAGCTGGTGTGTCAGATCACTGCCATGGTGCCCTTGAGCAAGACATGTGTGTGTGTATATTTCAGGCCTGTGTGTAATGTGTGTGCAACTGTACTAACGGAGTGCAAAAGGTGAATTTCCCCTTGTGGGATAAATAAAGGCATGTCTTCTTTTAAATTACATAACTACTCTCATTGAATGCACAACATGTTCTAAACCTGTCACTGTATGGAATATATACTTTAATGATTCGGTCCAAGTATACATTGGCAGGAAAAGTATTACTCTCTCATAATCACAGACTTATGTTCATTCAGTATAAATTAATCCAAAGGATTTACTCATCACTGAGGAAATGTTGCCAAGTTGAAATGACCTCAGCTCTGCTCTGATCTTTCAGGCCTCTTAAAAGCAATTGTTACATAAGGAATATGTGCATTGGAGCATCAAAGGTCCAGGCTCAGGAGTCTGACAGTCTCTGCCTGCCACATGTTCTGTAGTTGAATCATGACTGATGCTTTAACGCTCATACAGTTTTCCTTCATTCATTGCACAAATGTCAACTCTAACCCTCATCAACTAAAGGTATCTGTCACTTTTTTGTTGTACAATAGATTACTACTGATGTGTAGAATTGTTAAAGTTGTATAGGCCATTGTAATTAGCCACTTCTCTTCTCCTATTATCTCTCCTTTGTGGAGAGTCCGGTTAAGGTTTTGATAAACAATTTAAATTGCATTTGCAGAAAGTTGTTCTCAGGCCCTGCTTCAGTGGTTGAGCTCTACTATGATAGACTATAGGAAGAAAGCCTACGGCGCAGGAATAGGTCCTATGGCAGAGCTGCTGGGTGATAGATAAAGTAGGGCAGGGGTAATGATGAGGCATCATCGATGTAAATGATACTCAGGGAGGCCTGGCGAGAAGTGTGGGGGGGCTGCGAGCAGGTGAAAGAGAGAAAAAGAGAGAGATGTGGGCAGCTGAGAGAGACACCAGCACTCATGAGAGATGGGAGCAGGTGAGAGGGAGGGTGGGAGGAGAGGTGGATGGATGGAGGGAGGGAGAGAGGGAATAGGGATGATGAAGAGGGAGAGGAGAAAGAAACAGAGGTGTTGGGGGTGGTGATGTATGTAGGCCTGTCATAGAGTGGTCGGGGAAGATGCAGTGTGCTCCTTACACTGGGGAAGCAACACCCCCACCCACTCAACCACACACACGCACACACACACACACACACACACACACACACACACACACACACACACACACACACACACACACACACACACACACATATTTGGCATCCATCCCACACCCGCCCACCCACTACCTCTCCCTAGGATGGCCTGGATGTAGAGGCTGACTAATAACCTAAAGGTTGTTGGGTTGATCCCCGCCACAGACAGGGGTTTACTCTGGCTGTGAGCTGGCAGCTGGAGGATGCTGGTACAACTTCTAAAGTTCTCACCAGCAATGCCCTTGAATAAGACACAGAGTCCCACGCTGCACTGCAGGTGGCCTCTAGCATCTCTGATGAAATGCAAATGTATAGAGGGCTGTGTATGTGATAGGAGGGAATGCAGAGACCTCTTTCAGTTAGCTGGTTTACAGAAAATTAAGATACATTTTACAGTAAGTTCTTCAACTGCACTTGTTTGAGTGGAAAGTCATTATTACAAAGGCATGTTGAGTGGCCAAACATTGTTCAGAGCCACGTATCTTTATTTTACACTCTGACCCCAACAAGCCCTTCCTTTCTCATCTGATGCTCGTATCGGCAGGACAATATCCTTTATCAGTGTTTTTTTTCTAATCTGACACCGCTATGGTTAAGGTTTGGTGTAGTTGGTTTAGGAACAAAAACCATTTAAGGACGGATCGTAGTTCAAGTTAAAAGACACCAACATTGACTGTTGAGGGGAACACGAAACAAACTCTCCGATGTTAAATTCTGACATTTTGTGGACCCATCCATCCACCCCGAACTTCTCCTTATGCACACTTTACTTACTTTACTATTAAGGACAAGAGTCATATTTACTACAGCCACTTGAGGGCTTTGTCCCTTAAATGTAAACGTATGCCATTTTTAGCACCTTGCTAAAATAACAGCCGTTTTCCTTTGGAAAACAGATTCTCTAGGCCAGAGCATCTTTCATAACTTCAGGCTTTGTAACGTAAAATGTATTTTTTGACAGAGAAACCTGGATGATTTATTGTCAAATAAACCTTTTTGTTGTTGCATTTGTTCTAATGGTGCCGTTGTAAAAAATGACATATTGCTTCAAATATATGTTAACTTCAGTTTCTTTTCCCACATTGGGCATACTCCTTGAGAACGAACCTGAGCTTGATGCCTCTGGCTATTTGTACTTCAGGTGTAGATGGAGAAAACAAAGGTGACCACAAGAATCACGTTTTTATTTTTCAAAAAACATCCTACCTCTGTCTTTTTACAACTCCTAACTCAATGAAAATACAATGCAGAACACGACTGTTGAGCAACAGCACAAACAATGATTTTCTAAAATTACTGATACTATTTATGTTGACATTTTCTGATCCTAAATTATACTTACGGATAGTTTATGAAACCCTCAATATGTTTTTTTGTTCTGAATAAATGCCCTCAGTAAAGTTTGTGTACAGTACATGCAGGCATATGTAGGTGTGTATATCAGGTAGTGAGATGAGAAATGTGTGTTTCTGAGTGTGTATGTGTGTTGGCGTTTCGAGTCAGAGAGCAGAGTAATCCATTCTCTCCACAGTGGTATGGAGAGACACTGTTGTCATGGCATGTTTCACCCACACACAAACACATAGTCACACTCAAACACACAAGTGGTTGTCATGCTGTGTTACATGGAGCCATGATCACATTATCTAGCACTGGACCCTACACACTCATTCACTTATACAGTATTCTTTGTTGATTTCCTTCACACACCCACACAAACGTGCACACACAGACAATATAGGAACCAATGGCTCACCTGATGGGCTGGCTGAGATGGAGGGAGGAGACCAACATTGACACACAAACAGACACACACACACACACACACACACATGCACACAGTGGTCCTGCTGACAAGCTCTTCCACGCCAGATTAATCTGGTTTACAGTCTTATCTGAGCACAGATAGCACCTCCACAGGTGTACACACACACACACACACACACACACACACACACACACACACACACACACACACACACACAGAGGCTGGTCACAAGAATACAATTGCCTGTTTACCTGCAGGTGGGCTGGTCAGGAGAAAACAGCCAAACAAAACAAACAATAAAAAAAGAGTGAATCAAGAAAAGGGAGAAAAAACCTGTATGAGGGCTGATGGCAGGTGGGGGGCAGCAGGAGAAAGTTTGGATTTGACAAACATCACATTAGTCACAGCGAGGAATCTCCACTCACTCCCCCACCAAGAATATTGAAGCTGTAATCCACCAAACTGTCCCTTCTGCCTCATGAAGGTCAACATGCAGTTTAAACATTCCTGTGCATTTTTCCCTTCTTCCCATTGTATTCTTGTTCTTTTAATGTCTTCACTGCCATGCTACCTGATTCACTACTGCTGGCTCATTCTGCCCTAAAATGTTAGTTACTACTCTATACAACCATCTTCTCTGATCACAGTTGAAACAAAAGGGACCATGTGGAAAATATTGACTGCTTCTTCCGACAGAGATCTTACAGAATATTTTACAATTTATTAAGTTATTTATAGCTCAATCAGAGTCATGTTTCTTGGAGAGTCAACAGCAGCAGAACTACTCCTGTCATGGTACTAGAAAAAGGAAAATAGAATGAAATACTAGAAACCATCTTCCAATGGGATCATACTAGCCGAGACGTCAAATTGGGCCAGGGGTGTAAAGTAGGGAGGCCGATGGCACCTTCTCTACTTCCTAACCCTCTACTACTGACGCCCTTGCTCGGATCACACCCATTTTCAAACTCGGCCTTCACACACACACCTGTACTGTTTCATGATTGTATTTTGCATAGTCATCAGGCCAGGGGCATGATGTTAGGGTACCAAGGCCCCTTCCCTACTTTCGACCCCCTTATTTTATGTAAGTACACCTGGCAAAGTACTCAAATTAACTTCTGTGCTAGTTCCGTTACAGTAGCACACACACACACACACACACACACACACACACACACACACGCACGCACGCACGCACGCACGCACGCACGCACCCACGCACGCACACACACACCCACCCACACACACACACACACACACAACACACACACACACACACTACCAAAACAATACCAGCGTCGCTGTCGCGGCTGATAATTAAATGTAAATAATTATAACTGCAAGTAATGTCTGTTTACCATGAAATCAATTAAATGATGATTTTTGAACAAGTGTTCAGCTGTAAAGCTGTAAAATGAATTAAATACTGGAGGGCTTTGTCCATATTGTAAATATCAAAACCATACATATGTGAAAAAAAAAGCAATTCTAGCACTTCGTCTGTCTCTTTTGGCAGCCCTCCCCTTCAACTTCTCCTTCTCCCCCATCCCTTCTCCCCTCAGCTTCCACAGAGGAGACTTATTGATTTGGCGTCTTCTTTCCATGCTCAAGATGAAAAAATTAGTGACTGTGGAGGAAAGGAAGAGAGGGGGAGATGATTGTGGAGAGAGAAAATTAAAGGAAAAAGAGAAAGAAAGAAAGAAAGAAAGAAAGAAAGAAAGAAAGAAAGAAAGAAAGAAAGAAAGAAAAAAGAAAGAAAGAAAAGGTTAAAGGAGGACACAGAAATAAAGATTTCTCTGTTGGGAGAGAAGCAAGCAGCTAGTAGGATTAAGATGATTTCATTAACTATCCTCTGCGACTTTGTCCTTAAACCCCCAGATTACACACACACACACACACACACACACACACACACACACACACACACACACACACACACACCATCAGTTGTGTGCATTGACACAGTGCAGGCAAACGTGTCAACTCGCCAAAAAACTATTTATCTTTGAATACTTAATTACATTCTTCAAACAGATGGATTAATGAAAGTGTATATTCATTCTTTAATTTGTGTATTATCCTATTGTCGATTACAATATTTCATTCTATTGATGACATCCCTAAATTATTTTTTAATGAAACAAAGCAAAAATGCAGTTTTCATATTTTTACTGTAAATAAAACCACGCTAAAAGAGCAAATGAATAATTATGACCTTTTTTAAATAGTGTTTATGGAGATTGATTCATAAAACTAATTGAAACAGAAAAGAGGCAAGAGGCATAGCTAGACAATTTAGTGTGTTTAAAACACTGAGGTAGTTCCCATCATATACACATAGCTGCAAATAGTTGTGAATATGTTTAGAGAGTTTGTATATATTCATCACACACAAACACATTATAGTAATTGTCCATTCAGTTCCTTTCTGCTTACTCTTTTACTGTATCGTCTTTGCTCTTTCCAGGTCATTTTCCTCCACTGTTTTTTAATCTCTTTTCCTCTTTCCTTCCCCTGCAGCCAGTAGCGGACATAGAAACAGCCATAAAGAAAAGGAGAAAAAAAAATATATGTATTACAGCAGTGTGAATGCACAACAACAGCAACAATAACAACAACAACAGCAGCAGCGTTGTGTATTATTACAGTGATGGCGGGAAACTAAACTCCCCTGTTCACTCCTCACAGGGAAAACTGGATGAGTGTCAATTCCAATTTCTCACCAATTTCTCTCTCTGCCTCAGTCAAAAACTGTGATTGTGAGTAAATCTGAGTTGACAGGAATAAACAGGAAAACTAAATAAGACACGTCATCATCAGCACTGTCTCTACAATTCTCTATTTATGCCTATGATTCCGACTCTTTTCTATTTACCCTTCTCTTTCTCTTTTCTGTTTTGTTATATTTTTATACTTTATTCTTTCTGCCATCCTCTACATCTCGTCCGCTCTTTCTGCTACCGTCATCCGCACTCTCACTTGTCCAAACTCTCCCTTGCTTTGTAATGGACAGCTGTCGTCTGTGTGTGTTTAATGTTTGTGTGTGTGTGTGTGTGTGTGTGTGTGTGTGTGTGTGTGTGTGTGTGTGTGTGTGTGTGTGTGTGTGTGTGTGTGAGTGAGAGAGTGTGTGTGCTGCCTGTCTGTACTGAATGCTGTGAGTGGCCTCTACTGGCTGACTGAAGGGAATTAAAATGATTCATAGAAACTGAAGACAGGGCAGCTTAACCACAAACACCCACACAAGGCAAAAAAGGCGTCATGCAAATACCCTGCATTTAAAATCATGCTTCTTCAAGTATAGAACAGAAGGCCACAAATTGACCTTTTTGTATACAGTATGTCTCCTTTTGTATATATGCATTATACTGAATGTAAGTGAGAGACAGAGAAGGTATGCTGGGTACAGTACAGGGAACAGACCATAGATTTATTGCTTTCAGGGGAGTAGAAGGCTGCAGGCCCCAGGGGTCTGTCCTCACATCAATATAACAATGACACACATCGACCCAACAACTGCCTCCTTGCTTCATCACTAGGACAAATTACCATCAATAGTTACAGAGAGAGTGCCAACATGTTGGTTAAGAATAGCAAAGTAAGAAAAAGTAAAGTACATGGTAAAGAGAAGATAAATACTTTGTGTCATATGAAAACTTTATTTTAGTGATGTTTCATTGTGCGTTGACTCATTTCTTTGAGGCTGCACATTGTGATGTTGATGTATTCGATTGCATTAGAAAAGCAATTTGTAGTATTGTGTCCACCTCATTTATTTTTAATGTAACCTTACAATATGACAACTTCAACAGCACAAAATAAAGCCTCAAAAAAGTCTGCAGACTTTATTAAAAAACTCTGTGACAAACTGAATATGAAAAAGCTTCACAAAGGTACCATTTACCATATTTTAATGCAATATAATTCCCATAATACATTGCAGTTGGCAACGCTCAGAGTCAAAATACAGTATATCTTAAATATATAACATATAATGGTTAAAATGTGTATGTTGCGCCTGTACAAAATCATATGTTCAAATAGTAATATAAAAGTAAGTCTTCACTGCATGTCTTACATCATTCAGCCTAACAGCACACACACACACACACACACACACACACACACATGGTCACATACCAACAGCACAGCTCAGTGATAAATAGACTTATTCTGGAAAAATCAACATTGTAATCACCACCTTTGCTCTTTATAGAATTTCTAAAGACTGCATGATAAATCTAAAATGGGGACATTTGCACTGTGTGTGTGTGTGTGTGTGTGTGTGTGTGTGTGTGTGTGTGTGTGTGTGTGTGTGTTATAATGTGTAACACACATTTCATGATGTGGTTGTGCATGTGTGTGTTTGCTAATAAAACTGTAACGATCTCAGCCTTTATGCACTTAGCAAGTGTTTTATTATAATCGCCATGGTCATTGCATGACGATGAGGTGTCAACATGCCAGCACACACTCACACAAACAGAAACACACCAGACTGCATCAAATTATTAGGCAGTCAGAACACACTATCACCACTATATAATCATTGCAAATGTACAGCAGACATGCTTCTTTCTCATACTAACACACACACACGCACACACACACACGCACACGCACACGCACACACACACACACACACACACACACACACACACACACACACACACACACACACACACACACACACACATACAATGCCTCAATTCCTAAGTCATCAAAATAATAGGCAACCAAAAAAGCAGGCATAAAGGTCAGAGTCAATGGAAGTAAATAAAATGTCCTTAAGTAGAAAAGCAGTCTTAGTAAAGAAATAGAAGAGACAGAGGGGAGGACGTATATTTCGCCACTTAAGAGCAAATTAAAGTAGGAAGGGATAGAAACTATTAATGAGAGGTTCATGCAGAAGAGTAAGTTTTCAGGTAGGTCATTTCATGTATTTTATCTTCTTCCTATTATGTCTTTCTATTCTGGTTAAATCATCAAATCAATTATTATTGAACATTTAAAAACTAGAGCAGCTGAAATATTACACAACCTTAATCAAGCAAGAAGCTGTTTATCTCAAATATCTCAATTTAAATTCAAGGTGTAATGAAAGGCTGAACTAAGGAATTGGCTTCCATCTCAGACAGAGAAGAAGTCGTGAAATGAGACCAAGCCTTCTGACAGAGAAAACAAAGAAAAAAAGTGAAATTTAAAAGAGAGACAGAGATGAGGGAAAACAAACGAGACGGAGGAGAGAGAGAGACAATATGCCGTAACACTGAGTGGAGAGACTTTGTTGCCATTGAGTGATGAAAAGTCCATATGTTACCGAGCCATCATAAATTATGTCCCACAACGTATGGTAGAGGGGGCACAAGGTTTGGTGTGTATCTGTGTGTGTGTCATCCAGAAATAGGACACCCACCCAGCTAGTCAGACAGCTAGGCAAAGAAAAAAAATAGCTTTTCTCACTACCAGGCCAGACCTGCTGCAATTATACAAGCCAAGCCTAATGCTGCCCACACACACACAAACACACACACTCTATGAAACATGTATGCGTTAGCTGCACACTCTCAAACCAGCAAACCCACACTGCAGGGTGAACAACTTAGTTTCTTTATATTTAAAAGCAGAAGCATATTTAGAAGCAGGGAGTGAAGTAAGGCCTGGGTGCAAAGTTGGCATAGAAGTTAAAAAAGAAGAAGACTTAACTGTTTAATTCAATGTGGGCAGAGATAATGGTTAGCAACTACAGCCAGTGTTACAGCCAGTGTGCCCATCAGCAAGGCACTGACCATGCCCAGGAGCTGGCTGGCAGAGGAAGACTGGTTGAATGGGATAAACTACCTCCAAGTTGTGAGTGTAAGTAACTGAGTGAATCAATTTTCATGCATGCAAGTAACTGGGTTACAGTCGGATTTCTATCTTAACAAAATACAAAACATACAACTCACAACATGAAAAAAATCCCCCCCCCCCCCTTACATCATCACCACCCACCCAGACAAAAATCAAGAAAAGATGACACAGTAATTACAATATTCCAGACCATTCAACAAAATAGTAACAGAATAGACATAAACCAAATAAACATATGTATAAATGACAACACCATAGGCCCATCATACACATCTCTCCCCAGCACAAAGCTTTTTAGGAGCCCTCCAGAAAGTTAGTAATCTGATTTCTAAAACATCATGTAAACAAGAAACCGGCTGTTGGAGAAACCAGCTACTGATTTCTTGGCCATGTGTATGGGTTACCAGGATTCTCATTTTAGACTTACTTCAGGAAAGTATTAATGTGTCGGCAAGTATCAGGATCATCATCACATGTTTGAATAATATCCTTGTATTAAAAATAATTTAATTCAAAGTCGATTTTCTCTGCTGAACATTTGATTCTTTGTAAAATTTGCATTCACAATGTGAGGAGAAGCTGTGCGCCTCCTCTATATAACGCCTGTCCTCTTATTGCCCTGACACAGAGACACTCACACATCAGTCTTCTTGTATCACTAAAACACACTATAATTACTAAAATGCATTTCAAATTAGCAACCGATGATTACAACATACAGTCAAGGTAGGGGTGAAATCATTATACTTAGATTTACAGTAAAAAGGTTAATACAGTACGTAAAGATGTTCTCAAATTACCTTTGTAACCTAATTCCGCTGAATAATCTGGTTTCTTGTGTGCATGTGAGTGTACTGTATGTGAAGCAGGACATTGCTTGATAAAAGCAACACACTCACTTGACTTTCCCAGATTGAAAAAGTAAAGAGAAAACGTGTGTATGTCGAGCTAACAGTCATACTACAACAGCTCATAGACCAGTTAGAGACTTTTTGAAGATGCACGGCTTCTCCAGCGTACTGTAATCTTCACTCTGATCCAATAGGACACAGCCAGGGGTGGCTTGTGATCTTGCCCCAGTATCCCAGACCACAGAATGCAGTGCTGCTACCTGACTGTCTGTGTCCCTGCTCTCTCTATTTGTGTGTTTACTAATAAATCATCCCATTACACATCATAAGTAGGCCATCATAATTAATTGGCCAGTCGAGAGAAGCTCTGACGACAAGCCCCAGCGGTGAGCATGCACAGACATACTGTGCGTAGGCTCTCACACACAAGTTCTTGTATTATGCAAGAGTGCAGTCTGCACACATTACATCAAGAAACTGTACATGCTTATGCATATGGACAAGAGGGCAATCCTGAATGTGTACGTGAACATTGATGCAAACAGAAAGTTATTGTTATGCTACATTTTTTGAAGAAAATACCCTTCTTCTATCCTACATTTTTATTAAAGAAATACTTTTGATTTAGACTACTCACACTCAACACAGCATACTATGTGGTGCATTTGTTGTTTATTTAACATTATTATGTAATGGGAGAAAGATGCAAAGTCAAAAGACCAAGCTAAATCTTAAAGGTGCAATATGTAATACTTACAACTAGCGTTTAAAATGGTTACTGCAGTCCAAATTCAAAATACTGGAGAGAGCCGTCTCCCCCGGCGTTGCCATGTTGAGAACGCTGAACCCAATGTCACACAATGTCAATGTTAGCTAGATGCTAGTCTTGCATTGCCAGACCTTACTTTGTAGCTAACTTAAAGCCTGTGCTCTCGCGGAGCTCTGTACAATAACAACAACCGCTTAAAGGGGTGCTATGCAGTTTGGGCCATTTCTTCGCTGTTTTCTTGCTTTTTGCTTGCATGTTTCTCTATAGAGCTCCCCCTACAGCTTCGGAATAGATATTTGGCAGCTCTTATGTTTACTTGTGTCTGACTCCTCACTCGGTCAGTCTGCTGTTTCCTCTTTCTCTGTTCCTCCTAGCTTTCTGCTTCTTTATTGCCGGCTCAGCCATGATGATAGTGTGAAAAACTCCATCGCTACCTTGTTAGCCGGTTCCCGAATGGGCGTATGTGTGCAGTGCCGTGAAGCAATTAATTGCATTGCGAGACCTGATATAACGCGATACTTCCTGACTGTGACTCGCCTGCCCAAAGTTGCAAGGGTGGTTTTTCAGCTCACAGTCGCTAGGGGGGAGGGAGACGACCACCATTCAACTTCAAAAAAGTCATATAACTATTCCAATGACTCTGAAGCTGTTCAGTTAAGGTAAATTAAGCTAAAAAAACTGCATAATTCCCCTTTAAAAGACGGCGAGCTTGCGATCCTCTGTACCCAACTGACAGCCACCGTTTCTCGGCCTACAATGACTGCAACAAGCGGTTAAAAGACCGCGAGCTCGCTGTCGTCTGTACCCAGGGTACAGTCACCATTTGTCGGCTACAGCTGTTGAACGAAAGCAGGAAAAGATTTCGGCAGGGGGGAGAGTTGATTCTACTACTTACCAGACCCCCATATATAATAAATGAAATAAACATATAGCCTTTCTTCCATATGATTGTAACTTTGTCTAAGTTTATGTGTAGATGAATAACAATATTTGTTGCATACTGTTCATTATGGTTGCAATTCAGTTAATCTTACTGTCCAACATATCATAACCATGAAGCTGGCAATGTAATGTTAGCCACAAGAATATTCCATAACATAACATTAAGATGAAATCAAACTTGCACTTTCTGTCATATTCTGCCCATCCCTACTAGTAACGTTAGCCATCTTAAATTAGCATAAAGCTCAATGCTTACCTGTTCAGGAGGAAATTAGCCAACTTGGCATCCTTTTGGTCTCTAAGCTGTCTCCATCTTTTACAGACATCTCCAATACTTACCCGTGTTTTACCACGTCATGCAACTGTTTAGAAAGATGCATTGTTTTTTTTAGCTCGGGTAGAATGAATCTCAGTTTCAGTTCATTTGGTTGCTGTTACCATGGCTGCAGCCAGCACGTTGTTTTTGCGTGTTTGCATTTAATGTCTGGCAACCCGGGTGTCAAAATTGCCCATTGACAACAACACACAGGCCAAAATAAAACAACGCATTCTCATGAACGGGTCCGTATGATATCGTACGAAAATTTATGCATACTAAAGCGTATGATATCCTACAAAAACTGGTCACATGATGCTGGATGGTCACGTGACGCCGGCTGGCTACGAGCTCCATGATACCAAGCAGCAGTTGCTAGTGGTTTAAGCAAGGGGGTAAGCTTCTCCTCGGACCGCAAACCTCCTATGGCGCCATTTTGATGCTAATAAGCCATCACCTCCCGTTAGCATTCCATTGACTGCCATTCATTTTGGCGCAACTTTGACAGCGAAAAACTTTACATCTGAAGCGTTTAAAGACTTTATTTGTCCATTGTTTATTTCTAAAGAAACACGACAATGTATAAAAGGCTCCATTACTTTGTATCTCACGTTATGGCTCCGTAGCAGAAGTTTTTGTAAAAATAGGCTAACGATTGTGTCATAACCACGCGACTTACTGTCGCATAGTAGAGCAATTACCATATAGTATAGGAGAAGCGCGCAGGCAGTTTCGTCTCACATTAGCTGTATTAGTGTAATTACTAATGTTAACTAGCATTTTAGTTAGCAATAATTAGCCTGTGTCCATGTTATCTCCTTACATATACCTATGCTCTCCGTCTCTGCAATATTCGGAATGATTGAGATTTCTCTTGGCACAGCTACCAGAAGACTTACAACTTTCAGACACGTTGCTCACGGCACATTTACGTAATCTCTCTCAGTTGGAGGCTGCGCAGTAACGCTCAGCCATCACCGGAAAAGTGCTTCTAATGGCCTTCACTGGTCTCCGTCGAGAGCAACGGGATCTGTTGGTCCATTCTTATATACTGTCTATGGGTTTAAGCCACTACAGAGATTTGATTTTTTTCATATCACATGGAGGGCGGCATGAGAACTTAAAAAAAAAAAAAATAATAATCCTCTGCGCCGCAAAGCAAATACATATTCAGGGGAGCGCAAGGACGGGTGGTATTTGTGATCTTATGCGGTGGGCCGGTCTGGGCCAAAATGCCAGGTCCGATTTTTGGTCCCAGACAGTCCGTCCCTGTCGATGACATCATTGATGATTTTGCGTCAAGGAAGGCCAGAGAGGTCAGGTTTTAGTTTTAGTTTGTGTTTTCTGTTCTTAGTGCTATAGTGTAATAATTAGATTTTCATTAGTGTGTCTTCACATTTGTGTGATGAAGATTTTGTGCTATTTAGAATATTTCTATATTTTATTTGTATATTATTCCTAATATTTTATATTATTGTTGCTCTCTGCTCTTGTTAATTTTTTTATGATTGTATATATTTTTGGCACATTTCTATATATACTGTATATTTATTTTAAGTTCTCATAACCTATACTGTCATATTTTGTGCAGAATTGTGTTCATTGTCTTTTGGCAATGTTGGAGGTGGAGATTGTGCACCTTAAAAAGTGTGTTTCCTGTTGTAATTGCAATAGTTAATTTTTTTTTTGAGGGGGGGGCGCTCGAAGGGGGTCTCGCCCAGGGCGCCATTCAATGTAGAACCGCCACTCACTTTCAGCCAGGTACAGAGCACTGCTTGTTTAATTACGGTTACATTTAGTCCACAAAATATGAGCATTTTGCCGCGACGAAAATTAAGATTAGGCACCAAAATGACTAGTTACGATTAGGAAAAAGATTGTGTTTGGATTAAAACACTCCCAAGGAACACGCATTTCCTGGGTGAAACTCTTTAGCTCCCCCCAGGAAGCGAACTCCACTCCCTGGCTTTAAAGTCCTGTGTTGTAACGACCACACATCCTCCCCGACCACCTTCTTACGTGGCTAGCTGCGTTCTCATACATCGGCCGTCAATGTGGTGCATACAGCAAAAAAAATAAATGTTTCCTTAGTACTATCTGGTGACATTTTATGGTCATTTTCTGATTTAATATAGTAAATATATTACATATTGGACCTTTAACAGTGTCCTTACCTCCTCTCTGTCTCCCTTATGCCTCTCCACAGTCTGCCATCCACCCGTGTCACCTACTGTTGGTACCACACAAAAGCAAGTTGCATGAAGAGCAATAATGGTTCACATCCTTGCAGTGTACGAGAAGGTCAGGTGATATTCAGATACATGGAAACACAGGAGGAGAATGAACAATGTCCTGACACACAATAGAGCTCATTGCAGGGGAGCTGGGATGGCCCTCTCAATGTCTGTGTGTTTGTGTGTGTGTGTGTGTGTGTGTGTGTGTGTGTGTGTGTGTGTGTGTGTGTGTGTGTGTGTGTGTGTGTGTGTGTGTGTGTGTGTGTGCAGGTATGTTCATGCCATGTGTGCATCACTACTGTAGGTGAGAGTGTCTATGTATGTGCTTACTGTATATGCACACAGCTGCTTTGTTTCTCAATGTCTATGTGCATGCACATATGCACCAGCATGTGACCATGACGACGTCCTAGATAACATTAGTGAAAGAGATAGGGAGTGGAAGAGCGTGAGATTGTCAGTGCTAAAAGGAAAAGTGGGAAAGGTGACCCTGGAAGGAAGAATGAATGACCTCCGATACCCATCTTTAGATCAGAGGAGAAAAAGACACCTGACTGGGCTTTGAATAATTTAAAGGGACATTCCACACACAGACTTGTAACCCCACCTTCACACACCAAGCTAAAATAAACAATTGTTACTCTTGACTGCAGGTGAATGGCTGATTCAAACCATTTGTTGCTTGTGGATTTTTCAAGTTTTATTAATTTTTAAGTTATTTATCATTTCATTTGTTTTTTTTTCATACATGAAGGAGGTTTTATCTAAAGATATTCAACAGTTTAATTTGTTTTCCAATCACAGTTTTTTTTTGCAGACCTGAAGGTCAAAGGCAGAGAAGTGTGCTCATATGGGTTAAAAGAGTAAAGTCTAATTACTGTAATGAACTGGATGGACTATTATCACCATCTCCAGATCAACATAAACAAAAACTGTAAGAACCACTGAGGGAGCTTGTCTATTCAGTATAAGAACTGTACATTATATGTGAAGCAATGAAATAAAATGTATATTCAAACCATACTTCAAAGTTAGAAAGCATCTTATAAATCTCAGCAGATCTCTTTTGAACCTGCACTGAAGAGATCGAAGAGACCTTCGACCAAATCAAATACCAAATTGTGTTCTTTTTTCAGTGAGTTAACAGAATCAATTCTTGCACGGCAAATACTGACATTACTGATGACTAAATGGCAGTCCATTGATATGCTTCATTTAACACGTCAGCCAAAGGAGCAGCTGAAGACATGTTAAACAAAATGCCAAGTCAACAAAATTAGTCAACCATTCATCAAATTAAACCCGCTTACTCACTGTATATAGAAGATTTTGTTCAACTAGAAAGAAGTGCTTTAGGAAGAAAGTTATTAACAACTGTATACTTTTGGGATTTGGGCAACAAAATGAAGAAACACTATAACACTAAATAAGGAGCACAGCAAGAGTTCACTTTGCATTTAATATTCAGTCTTATCAAAATGTTTCTGTACGCGTGACAGTTGTGATGTAGGGATTTTCTATACGTTTGTTATACCGGGAAACTTACTACGTTACCCTGGAAGCTCCAAACACACAAAACTGATTTATTGGCTTAATTTGCCGACCTCTGCACCCACATATGTGAAAGAGAGGGGGAAGAGAAAGAGGAAGGCCAAGATCAGGTTTAACAGGGTCAAGTTCAGTCGTTCTCCCTCATGCATTGCATTATGCAGTCAGCTGACTGAATTAGCATGACAACCTGATTTAGCCAACCTCTTTTCCTCTAGGGAGGTACAAGATGTCCTCCTGATTGATCAGAAATTCAACTCAAAGTTCACAGACATATACATGAGTTGTAGTGTGTATGCCTTGATATGTACTGTATAATTGTGCACACATAAGACTATTCGCATTTACAAAGGTATGCCTGTATATGTTTGAACAAAACAAAACATCAACAAAAAAAAAACATCAGTCAAATCTTTCAAATGCCAAACACACTCTCTATCCATTGGACGACTCTTCTAGAGATTGAGATATCAATATCTTCAGAACGGTACGTGCAGTAATTTTGACTTTTACTTGGCAATGCAAGTTTCAAATTTCTCAAAAAAGCTTTGTTTACAAGAGAACTCAACAGGATACCTGACATTGTGTAATGTTTGTCTTTAGCCTAACTGCTCATCCGTTTATGTCCACTATATGGCTGTGTTCTTGGATGAGGTCTAATCATGTAATATTGCTACTCCTTTCACCAAGACGGACTTCACTCATTACAGTGAGTGACAGACTCCAAACCACCTCAATCAACAACACAGCCAAGAAGTTCCAGCCTTTTTTTATACTTCCATGACATGGCAGCTAAAACTGAAGTGCTTGCTGAGCAGGTTTGCGTTACCAAGCCAAGTTACCCATGCTAATTTGCTAAGTTAAACCCCAAATCATTAATTTCTAGATAAGTTTGTCTTTATTCACAGTTTCTTGGTCTAAATTAAATCTTGCAGCTGAAAGAGACATTGGTGCCAAAAAGCTACAGTGTTGTGAACTCAATGTCAGTGATGTGTTGATGTAACGGACAAGGAGATGTGCTTGATGGTTTGGTTTAAAATTATTGTTGGCTGGTAAAATGTATGAAGAGTTGGTGGGTGACTAAATTTCAGAAACCTGGTGGAGATGTTGGCAGTTGGATAAAAGTGATTTTGCACACTAAACTGAATGAAATCCACAAAACAAGTTCTGCATATGATGCATTTTCCATGCTACATTTCCATCCAAATGTCAAGCAAACTTTATGCTAACTTTTTAAACAATACAAATCTTAAAAAAATAAACAGACAAAATGATCATCTAACTGAAACACAATGATAGGGGTCCTAACTGTCCAAAAATAAGCGATTAGCCAAAATATGTGCATGACCAGTTAATGATCCAGTCGAAGATAAACAAAGCAGAGAGCATAACAGAGGTACATAGCATAGCAGGCGACAACTAGAGAAACAGGGACACAGGAATACACAGTGATCATCCAGCAAGGCAGAGTGTGTGAGAGAGAGAGAGAGAAAGAGAGAGAGATAGAAAAAAGGCTAAGTCTAAATTAAGATGTTAGATGCCGGCTTTCCAATAGGACCTTGACACAGCGGTTGACCTACTCATGACAGGATCCCAGTGCCACGGATTTGGAATTCTATTAGTATTACCAGCTGTAGGGGAGGGGGAAAAATGTCATGCAGTCATCAGGAAGAGGCCAATCCATAGCTTCTATCCATCAGCCAATTACTGGTGCTAAAGTGGAATTAGATAGGTATTGACAATGAGAGGAGGTGGAGGAAGATTAGGGAGGGAGATGGAAAGAGAAGAGGAAGGAGGAGGGAGGAGAGCAGAGGAGAGAAGAAGAGAAGGTGGAAAGAGATGAGAGAAGAGAAGTGGGAAAAAATGGAATGGGAAAGAAAAGGAGAGAAAGGGGAGAAAAAGTGCATGAGATAAGATAAGAACTGCAGGAAAGGAAGAGGAAAGCAGAGTGACAGGAAGTGTTATCTTGGCTGAAGTAGAGTGGCAGGAGTAACGAAATGCTAAAAAAGTTAGGGGAGTGATTACTGTGTAAAATAATGCAAGCTTTTAGAAATGAATTTCAGTTTCTACAGTGAAAGGTATTGAGGTCAATTCTTAGACCTGTTCTTATTTAATTTCCCTTTTATACAATATGAAAAATAACATCATGGTTTCTGCTTATTCAAAAAGTAATATCTTCTCATTTTATTATTTCTTTACATGCCAAAAAAAGAAAAAAGAAAATTGAAAATGAAATAGAATTTAAGAAAAGTCAGTTAAAACTAAAGCAAGTAATGAACATAAAGCAGCAAATCGAGGTGATTCTGACACACTAAAGACATCCTTTAAAATAAGCTCAGACAGCAATGATCACTGTTTGTTTTCACCTTGGGTTTCATCAAGTGTTGGGTGGAGTCTTTTTGGGCTACATAACAAAAACATAATCCCATCAGGGAGTGCTGGTGGTCGATAACCATCACATCTGAACCAGCTGCAAAAACAGCCTCCTGAGTTAACACTTAAGCAGAGGTATAAGGGTTGTGACAACGAGAAAAATAAGATGAACACAGCGAAGAAAAGGTAAAAGGAGAAAAAGAGAGAGATGGTGAAAAGAGAGACGGAGGAAAGAGTAGGGGAGGGAAAAGAGATTGAAGAGACAGGGAGAAAAAGAGAGAGAGAATATAAACTGTAATGAATTTATGCCTGGCTGGCAGATCTTTATAAGTTATTGGAAAAATAGCCGGGGCGGCGTATTGACACAGCTGGGCCTGAGATCAATACATTGAGAATGGGCAATACATTTTAATTTAAAACTGTTCAAACTTTAGCAGCAAATCCATGCGGCTCAGCGCAGCCTCTT
>NC_135855.1:28702966-28767966 GCF_031162955.1 Sander vitreus
CAAAACACACACACACACACACACACACACACACACACACACACACACACACACACACACACACACACACACACACACACACACACACACACGAAAAAGGCTATTTGGCCAGGCCAGTCACCTGTGGCCAGGGCTGATTTCTGTTGATTTGAAAGTTAGATTGCTTCTGTGATGAATGAGGCTTTTGTAGGCGAGTGGGCAGAGTGAGAGTGTAATGGACTATATAACTATATTACAGTAATCTGATTACACTAAGTTCACTGCTAGTTTTCTGTAGTTACATAAAGAAAAGATGGGGAATACAATTTAAAAGTTGGAGATGTGGTGTTAATGAAATTACTGTGAAGTACAGTAGTTGTGGGGGGACAGTTTGTTTTTTATTTCATAACTTGTTTACCTGCAAAACAAATTGAAAAATACATATTACATTAAGTAATGATTTAGTCATTTTATTTGGAGTAATTCAGCAGTCTACCACAAAATTTATACAAAATACTTTATGGTAAATGAGAGTGAAAAAACAAATCTGTCAGTGGGGATAATGGACAAAAGCTAAACCCAGTCAAAGTTCTTTGGACACACACAGCAAACCACAAATGCAAGTGTGTTGATGCGTGTTATAGTGTGGTCACTGGCAACCAGTAAGTACTTATACGTATATTTAAATCATGGCCGGAGTCAAGTGCAGACTACGTAAAAGCCAGCATCATGTGACCACCAAAGTTCACTATGTACTGTCTCATATAATAAACATAAAAAATCCTAAATTAAACTGCCAGTAATTACCAGGCACACTTACATGACATTATTTACAGGTATATGACACATCCAACATCCAAGTATTACAACATTTTTGATGCTCTTCAGGTTTAACCGTCCTCATGGATTAAAAGTGTTTTTCATGTTTATGTGTAGTATGAAACGTTAGCTACTTTTAGCTTTGTGTGCCGGACACTGGACGAGTATATTTGTTTGGTCATGGCCATGTGGAGCACTAAACCCACACAACTGGATCTGGATCTATCTGAGCATGCACACTAATACAAATGTTAGATACACACATAAGAACAAACATATAATGTACACTCCTGCATGTGCGCACACCACAACCACATCCCCACACACCAAAAACAGATAAATGGGATCAGGGGCCTCTGTAGCCCGTGAATCATGAACAGAGGCCCATAGGGGCCAAAGGTCAAGGTCTTTATGAGGAGCTGAAAGCCCCATGCTCTGAAACACAGGGATGTAATGTACTGTTTTCTGCAGCCTATGCAGATGATGTCATGATTGTGGCTGAAAACTAAAACTCGGAGCCGGGTCTGCAGATGGTGGCTGTGGTCCTGGAGTCCCCAAGGCAGGACTCACAGGCAACCCCTACTAAAAAGTGTGTAATTTGGCGGGGGGTGTCTGGGGAACCTCCTGACCCAAAGGCAGGTGCGCCCCCAGCTAGATAAGTCCACTGCCATTACCACCTTCCTGAGGCACAGGCTTAACATGTCTCCCATAGCTTCTGGTTGTTGATGCTAGATTCTCAACATCTTGGTATTGACCAGAGTCTTGGCCGATCTAGCTTGATAGACATAGCAGAGCCAGCAGGCATTTGAGAACATTGAAGTGTCCCACTGGTAAACTACTGCTACCTTCTCTCTCCTGCTTTGTCTATTAACATGTGACAGACAGAGGGTTGGGAGCATGTATGCATAAAAAGAACTGGATACAGTGTTCCATAAGGAATAAAAATGACCCGGATGATCAGCGCTACAGACTCCGAGACCTCCACCGGCTGAGCCGTCTACTTCCGGTTTAGCGTTCCGGCTAATTTGAATAATGATCAGATGATTTAATTGTGCTGCTTCTAGACTTTCCAAATGTTATCAGACCAAATTATTAATACAATTTTGATAGTGCAATGAGTCATTTCGCTGGGGTTTTTATGCTCAAAAAAATATTTACAGATGTCTCTTTCACCATGTAAGTCTATGAGAAAACAGTTTTTTTTTGTGTCAGAGGGCATGGAAGTTGCAATTCTACCATTTGGCCACTATGGTAAAATTGGCTTTGGACCACTCTGGACCTGTTTGGGAGCCTTTTTACTCCACTCACTCCTAGGAAACGATAACAAAATCTTCACCATTTATGGCTTTAATGGCTGTTAGTTATTGCTAAATCAACCACTCAATTCCTTGCTTAAGCTTGCTTCAAATGTGATTCAACCTGGTATTGAATTCATTCGAAAGATTTCATTCATTCATTCATTCAACCTGGAATTGAAGGTTACACAGCTACACTGATGTGTAATCCATTCTGTAGAGGAACCCCATTCTCTAGCTACTGTATCATGCATCAGGAAAGGCATTATATATATTAGATAAGATGTATAATAATAGCAAACATAGACATCAATCTGTCCTGCTTTTATATTGCATCAGAAGTCCTTCAACTTAGCATCCGTCCAGCATTATACTCTATACTGTATAGTAGAGATCTTCTGCATTTCCCCATACAGTGTAATATGCTTTAATTCCACAGGAATTAAAAAAAACTTCTCCAGAGGGGCTGAGCACAAGTTAAGTGAGCATGCAAAGAGGAACTTTGACAATCGCAACATATGTAGGTACAGATGTTCACACAAGAAGAGATTCAATTAATCATTAAGTCACTCCACATGTCACTGCCTCAGCTAAACAAGGTCCAATGTATCTGAGCCAGAACTACTATACATTCCTGTGTGCGTGCAGGTATGTGAGTGTGTGTGCATGTGTGTGTCTCTGTTTGAGTGTCAGGGCTGATTGCTCTTGACTTCATTAATCTCTGCAGTGTGGTTATGATTAGCTCTCTGAGGCATGCCAGAGGACATCTGACACACACACACACACACACACACACACACACACACACACACACACACACTCACTGTCAGATCTGGCCACCTCTCCAGCCTGTTTCTCTCACGGTCGAACCAATTGGCTGGGAGCAAAGAGAAACAGACTAGCTCCTGTGGTGACAGGACATACACACGCATGCTAAAGGTATGTTATACTTCACACAGACCTAACAGTGTATGTGTGTGTTCAGAATGTCATAATTGCAGAAGAAAAAAACAACTGTGGGGAGAAAGAGAGCGAGAGAAAGAAAAATAAACTAAGAAAGAGGTTAATGTTAAATAAATAGTGGGAAAGAGCAAGACAGTTGTGCAAAATGTAAAAAACAAAAAACAAACAGGCAATGATAAAGCTAGTACTAAGCAATGCAAACCAGACAGAGCAAGCAAAAGATAGATGTGAACCAGAACTAGAGAGCAAGACATGAGCGTAATAGCGGACGGGTAGGGGCAGATAAAAAGAACAAGTGAAGTATAAGTGGTAAAGTGCTACAGAGAGGGAGAATATAGGGAATACTTAGATGCATGCCTACACCCTGCCATGATCAGAGTATGCACTGGATGATTTATTTTCCCTCTCTAATATTGAGTCATTGGAAGAAAAGAAAAATCGACATTCCATTAAACTACTGAGGGTTTTATTTTGAAAGGATTGTGAGGATGTGATTGTGGGTATGGATGTGGATGTGTGGGGGTAAAGGAATGGCCATCAGATGTGGCAATCATGCAACTAAAAATGTATCTCCTTATCTTTATTGTATTCCTATCCTCTTTGATTGCTGTTCTCTCTTTTCTCTCCTTTCTGTAAAATCGGCAATGTATTATGAAAAAAATGCTACCAAATAAGAGAAACTCTTTCAGCCACATTCACTAAGCCTTTGTTTCTGACACATACTGCACGTGTTATGTTATTTTGCAGACTTGCACATCAGCCTACTGTAGAAGAGCAGTTTGTCTGCCATTTGAAATGCACTGTATTTTAGGATTGAACTGCACTTTTCTTAATTTTGCATACATTTGAGGGAAGAGCATGCAACAAACACGAGTAGATATCATATGTGTGACTAACTGCGGGTTACACAATTGCGGGTTACACAATTCGGTTTGGAGATTTGAAAAATTCAGCAAAAAGCAAGATTGTGATCAGAAAGTTATTAAATTATATCAGAAAAATTGTATCAGAGGGCTCAACTACAGTAACATTTTTAGTTTTAATGTAATTTGTAATTTAATAATTATTTCTATTTCGGCATCACATTTAGTTTTTATAAAACCAATTTAATGTTTGTAATTCTGGCCTTGACCGTCTCTATAGAAAACATGGTGCCATATGAATCCGTGTGTCAACACAGACAGCAAAATGACAAATTGTTGAAAAGAAGAATGAGATGAGTAATGATGGAACAATAATGCCACATGTGTACTGCTTGTGTGTGTGTGTGTGTGTGTGTGTGTGTGTGTGTGTGTGTGTGTGTGTGTGTGTGTGTGTGTGTGTGTGTGTGGTGATGAATCTCTCATTGTGACAGTGGGGCCGGCAGCAGCAAATGTCCTTCTGGGTGGGACATACAGACACACACACACACACACACACACACACACACACACACACACACACACACACACACACACACACACACACGCATACGCACAATGAGACACGCATGTACACAGATGGAAACGACCACACTAATGGATCACCCCTGTCTGCACGCAATCCGCCACAAATAATGATGAACCACCCCTGCATTAAACTATTTTACACAATGCTCAATTCATTACTCTCTCTCTCTCTCTCTCTCTCTCTCTCTCTCTCTCTCTCTCTCTCTCTCTCTCTCTATCTCTCTCTCTCAGCCTCTCTGTGAGTATAGGTGAGCTAATAAAGGTATGATATTTCTCCTCCACCAGCACAATCATAGTTTTTATCCATTAGTAGGATATTAGGATGGGGAATGAGGAAAGGTGGGAGGGAGGAGATGGGATGGAGAGGGAAAAAGAGATGGCTTCAAATTGGTTTAAAAGCATTGCCACTGTAAAAAGTAACAGCAGCCCCAGATAGAAAATATTGAGGAGCAATTTGCACAGAGAAGACCAGGTGTAGCTTCGGGCCTTTTCAGGCCCTAGGCTTCTGTGTTGAGGACCCCTCTTTATTTTTCAATAACATTTTAGTGTCACATAGATGACATCAGCTCAAACTGGAAGTCTTTTAATCACTTTTTGGAGTTAGCCCTGTGCGTGTGATGGGGAAATTTAATTGTCTTTAACTGTATTTGACAAAACTGGGAAAATAAGGCCGAAAATAAATAAAATTTGATGAAAACTGTATTTTAAGTAGTTTTTTAAACACTAAACTCACTTTGGAGAACCAAACACTGTACTACCCTCTTTTGTATTCGCCCTTGCCTTAAAGTCTAAAATGAACATTTATTTTATTTTAATTTGTTACCTGATGATTCATATATGTTGCCTGTGTGTGGAGTGGGCTTTGGGACAAGTATCTCACTGTGACCTTTCAAAAACTGTCCTATTGAGAATTTGTGAATCAAGGGAGAATACGTAATAAAATAAGTCTTTTTGTATTCTTTTTATTTTTTTAACTAACATTTTTCCCCTATTAGAAAAAATATTAAACTGTCCACAGCACAGGTAAAATACATTGAGTTATTGGGATAGAAATATGAAGTGGCACAAAAAGGACACATAGCACATACAAGCCAATACAAAGTTTAGATCTTTATTGATTTGGAACAGATTTGTAACAAACATGTGGAGCAGGACATTGTTAAATGTTGGTTTGCACCAGGTGCCAACAGAAAGTAGACTACCCAAAACAAAAAATAAGCTTTGCACAAAGGAAACAGCCCCGTTTTTTTGCTCCTTTTTCGCTGATGCTCTGAGCAAGCCCGGACCAAAATGACTTACAATCATCCATCATACACCTGAGCACATTATTTTGTGATCGGCTTCATTCTAATTAATTCTCAAAGAAAATGTTTATGAAAATATTATGAACCTTTTGTCAACTATGTATTTAATCACAATCCTGTGCTTCGTTTTTTGTTTTGTCTTATTCTATTTAATTTCCTTATTTTATTTGGACTAATAGACAAACAAAACCACACAATTCTTAACTTGGTTTAATGTTTCAGGAAATGCAGTCATCATTGTTTCTTTATTTTACACAAAATCAAGATGTTGTGTGTTACCTTAAAAGTGCTTCAAAACAATATGACAATAGATGATAGAATGATTTGATAATAGCTGATATAAACCACAATTGTTGTCTAAAATATATTTTCCAGCTTCACTTTGCTCAGTGTGGGAGAGAAGAGAAGAAAGAGTCATTATGGATTTCAATTAAGTGATCCCTGGGCAGAGAGGGATGCGTCAGAGTGGGGGAATTAATGTGCTGCGGACAGATGTTTAATAATAATGGCCGAACTGGTCCTGCCGAGAAACACACATTCCATCCACTGCACCCCACTGTGTCTGTAGAAACACACATGCAGACACACACACAGACAGGCCCACATACACAGACACTCACATATAATTACTCATATACTGACACACACAATAATGATTCATACACACGCGCTGTGCAGAGCAATGTGTGACAGTCTCTCTCTCTCTCACACACACACACACACACACACACACACACACACACACACACACACACACACATTATCACATAGACACACTGGTATCCCCATTTGCTTGTGTATGTGCGTCTGTGTCTTTATGACCAGAGCTGGCCACAGCGCATATGGCCCTCATTTAGGAACAATGGGCATGGAGAATGACTGGTTGGATGAGCTTCCTGACTGTGAGAGGTGACTGGAGGCATGTTAAATGACATGCCCCGTATGGAGAGATGGAGCGAGAGAGAAAGAGAGGGAGAAAGAGGCCATACATGTCTAATCCTGGATATGGAATCATTGCCTCGCTGAGCAACAAAAATGTTTTGATTGAGAAGAGACAGAGGATGGTGAAAGAAAAAAAAGGAAAGGAGAAAAGGGGAGAGAGCAACTACATAGGAAGAGAGACGAAAGGGGAGGTACTTGATGGAAGAGTGTATTACAAGAGTAGAGGGACAGGGAGAGGATGATGGTCTGGTTGGGTCTGGAAGTGGGTCATTAGACAGTGTGTAAACAGCATGTCTTTTTATGAAGTGCTCTCGCTCGCCTTTTTGTGTCGTTCTCTCGCAGATACACTACTGGTGACACCTAATCAGTGTTGTGGCAGGACGAATGGCTTCCAGCTGTCCTTACAGTCTTGTCAAAAACAACACTTCCCTCAAAATCTCTCTGTCTCTCTCACTCACATTCGCTGTTCATACCGTCTTGTCACAACAACATTTCTCCGGTAATTACCAGGGTGGCCGCCCTCCTGCCGCCCCTCGATGGATGGGCTGAGCCACCATGGGTTCGCCCCTCCAGCCATAACTCTACCTAGGACGTCTGACTACTGCTCTTCACCACTGTGGTGGCCCTCAGACAGCAAATTAGCCTGAGAGAAAGACAGAGAGACAGAAAAGATACTTAAACAAGCACACTGCCTGGCTCACAGAGGCAGGAATGCCAGTACACAGACATGAAAGAGCATGGAGACAAATACGCACATGCTCATTCACTTTCACTATTTGTCGTTTGCCTGTCTCTAAGGAGTAATTTATAATACAGACAATCTTTTCCTCTGACCATTGGCCAGACAGATGTCTTTTCTCGCACAGATACACAAGTGCACACACACCCTGCTGAGGTGATCATTTTTACAGGTGAAAATCGCTGAAGAGGAATGGGTGAATGACAAGGAGAGGAAATAAGGAAGGAAGAGTGGGGAGAAATGAAGTGATAACTGTATGATGAAGGGTGATAACGTCAGGATAGGGAGGAAATGGATGTTGGGATGGATGGAAGAAAGGCAGCCTGCAGATCAATACTCAGATCCACAATCTGCATCAACAGAGCAGGCTTTTTTTAAATGTCGTTTCTGGGATTTTTTGTCTCACAATAAAATGCAAACATGAATTAATTTTTTTAAAAGAAGATCAAACAAAAACAAGAAGGTTGATGCCTTTAACCTCACAGAAAATCTCGATTTAAAATTATAATAGACAAATATGGACACTTATATCAGCAGAAGGCAGAGGCTTTTTCATTAAAATCCTACTTTTTAGAAGCGTTGAACACATCTCCACCCACTTGGGAAACTGCTGTGTTGTCAAGACAACGGGTAAACTGTCGCCAAAGGAAACATGGCGGAGCTGCTGAAAATAAAACGTGAAGTTGAGGAATTCAAAAAGGAATACTTCTACAGAAACAGGTATTTTTCACATGAGTACGTATCATTAATATATGAAAGACTATTGTGGCTGTTGTTAAAAGTTTGGCAGTTGAAGCCAAATAATTACACCAATTAGCGTAACGTTAGTTGCTAACTAGCCAGATAACGTTACCCAAAATGTCAAC
Organism: Sander vitreus; assembly: GCF_031162955.1. NCBI lineage: Eukaryota > Metazoa > Chordata > Actinopteri > Perciformes > Percidae > Sander > Sander vitreus. The sequence goes on from NC_135855.1 coordinate 28,711,322, forward strand.
AAACGCTAGCGTCATGCTTTTTTCCCTGCTAACTAGGATGTCATGTTAGTACAAAGCGTTAGCTAGCTGTCATTGTTAACCAGCAAACAGCTGTTGCTCGTTGAAAAAACGGAGACAACAGATAGCTCTGTCGTGTTTTAGCAAAGACGATTCTTTAACGTTAGCCAATTAATTACGGTTTAAAAATATATAACGTTATACTGTCAATTGTATGCATCGTCAGTGGTGCCATAACGAAAGCAATTAAAATCTCTGAAGCACAGCTAACGACACATGGAACCCACAGCAAAGGCTATGTACTTGCAAGTGCAGATATTGTACTACTATTGTTTGTATGGCATATTAATGGGCGTTAATATACATATGGGATAATGTAGCTAACATACAGCACACTGTTATTTTTATGTGTCTCTATGTGTGCCTTAGCCAAGCTGAGGAGAACAGACAGAGGGAATACCAGGCCGCCAACCGGATTCAAAGCTGGTTCAGAGCCTCCAAGGTGCGGGCTTACCTCAGGTATGGTGTGTATGTGTACTAGTATGTGTGGTGAGTGTGTTAGTCCAATTTGAATCTTTAAACCAGAGCTTTTTGGTAGGCTACTCCTTCATATGCCATAGGCAAAAAAGAATACAAGCCTTAATATTTTATATACCAATTTAAGGTTTGCTTTACCCCCTCAGGGGTTGGAAAAACATTCAGGCAGGACTCTAAGAGTTAATTTCAAGGGAAACCCTGATAGTAGATTACTCTCATAATTATCCCACTTCTAGAGCTTTGCAAATGGCCTGGAGAAATAAATGTCGCTTGTACTCTATGCTCCTTTCATACACAGAAAAATGAATGTCCCTATGTCTGTGCTTGTTCCTATACTGTGACCCCAGCACCATTCTGCAGGGTCAGCAGACAAACTTCCAGACAGTAGGTTAATTCAGATTACTTTAGTTAATTGATCAATGCATTAAGTGGATAATTAGCAACAATTTTAGCTGCCTAAGTGCAACTCCGGGGTTGTGCTATCCCCGCTATAAGCATTGATTTTCTGGGCATATGAATGGCCTTTTGGAAATTGATGGCCTCATTGGAGGCAGAGAATCGCAGTGGACTTGCATTTAGAGTATGTTTGAAGATGAATACAAATGTGTGCCGCCGACTAAAGGGGGTGAAAGGCTCATCAGACATGATCGAAAAGCCTGGAGGAGCAGAAATGTTGTGCGCGTGTGTGTGAAAGCGTGTGAAAGTGTGTGTTTGTAAGCATAATGTTGCCCTGACCTTTTAATTGAAGTCCTTTACGACCTAACATTTGTATGCAGAAAACAAAAGCACTCTTTTCTTTATTGTTTTTCAGGAAAAAAAACAACAACTAGATCACAGTTTATTAAAGCAGCAGTGATTTTAGGGTATTTTGTGATTTATTTAATTCAATTGTATTATATACAGGAATGCACATTTTTGTAGCTTTTAGTAATTTTTTGTTGCAGCTCCCTTATTTCTAGAAGGTTTACATTTTCGATCTTTTTAAGTATAGTTTTTTTGTATTCTTTCTGAGCATAAAATAGACTATCTAAAGATCAATCTAAGAAATCCACAATTTTCTTCCATGTGTATCTGAACTTTTTTCAGTGTTTTCCTTCATTTCAACTACTATAAACTACATGTCCAATCCTCTCCTCAAATTGACTTTTTTTTTTTTTACAGCCATCTGCACAAGAAGGCAATCATTATACAGAGGATATGGCGGGGCTTCACAGCAAGGGCACGTTTCAGACAAATGGTGAAGGTAAGCCAGCACCGGGAACGGCTATAGATATATTGATTATGTTATGATAGCATGCATTAGAATTCAATTGCTATATTCCTAAGTCCCTGCGTCTGACCTTAAGAAATATAATTCACTCATTACACATTGGGAAATTAGCACTTAGGAAATATGATGCAATATGATAAGGAATTCCATCTATATCGCATCCTGGGATGTATATAGAAAAAGTGTGGAGAGGAATAGAGAGAAGGAAAGAGTAGAGGAGTTTGTGTGTGTATGTGTGTGCTTTAGTAAAACAAGGCCTCATTTTCAGCATATTGCCTCCAACTGCTTCTTAATTGAACAGATTGTTGATACCGGATCCAATACCCAGCGCTCTCACGTATAATTTTCTCCTGGATTGAGTTTTGTAAACGTATCACAACAAGCTATTTATCATGCCTGTAAATTGACTGTTTGCTAAAGCATAACTGCCAGCCGCCGTTTGGGAGGCGTTCAAGAAATGGAAAGGGGGGGTTGGATGGTGGGGGTGGGGTTGAGGAGTGTTAAAATAAACGATGAAGGATGTGTCACAACACACATATGGGCTAAAAAGAGGCTGTTTGGTCTCATTTAGAAACAGACGAGCACTAATTTGAATCACTCAAAATTGCCACAGCGCACTATTTTGAATTAGCCTTGAGAGATTCTATCCTTCCTCTTCTCTCTCTCTCTCTCTCTCTCTCTCTTGTTCTCTCTCTCACTCACTGTCTGTCTTTTTCCTCTCTCACTCGTGCGGACCTTATCATGTGTAATGTGTCATGCACAAAGCCTCATCTCAAAACATCAAGCTGAATTTACAACCTCCTTTCAAGTCTTTGTCATCCTTCCCCTTCCTCTCCTCATTCTCTTCCCTGTCATTATTAAAAAAAGACGTGTTGAGATATGAGTCCCTTTTATGGCCGACTCTCCAGTTTGCTCCTGAAATGTGCCCCCAGTGGTCGGCCTGCACGTTTGGTGTGCGACAGCTCATTGAGTACACCACTGAATATTCTCTGGCCTTTTGTTTGTCACTTCTGGCAGTGCTGTCATTGATTATGAAATCCAGAGGAGAGCGTTTGGCCGTCATACATCTCCATTAGCTCGCTGCTTGACTACCATAGATTTTCTTGGCCCTTGTCTGCGTTGGTGTATTAAGAGAGCACCGTCCTCCCCTTGATACAAAGTCCTGCTAACCTCTCTCTCTCGCTCTCTCTCTCTCTCTCTCTCTCTCGCTCTCTCTCTCTCTATCTCTCTCTCTCCATTCCCCCGACTTCTTGTCTTGTTCCTCTTGTCTCTTTTGCTTTCCCTCTCTCCTTTTCTGCCCCCTTCCCTCCTCCCTCCCCTTTACAGTGGCCCTATCTGGCCTGCCTTTGTGCAATGTATTATGTATAAAGAGCTCTTTATCTTTGACGCCTGCTGTGGACAGATCAGAGGGCTGGGAGACAAGATGTAACACCATCTTTTCCTTTGTGTTCACAGGCGGCATATTTTATCATGAAGATGAATTTCTACGAGGAGATGGCAGTCAGGGTAAATATCACCACAGTGTCTTGTTTTAGCAAATGGAGTGTCTGGGTGGAGGGGACACGCTGTTTCTTTGTGTGTGCTGCGAATGGGAGGCCCATGAAAAGCAGCCTGTAAGCACGTCATCACACCTCTTAATTGCAAACATTATCCATCATAGCAACTTTTTTAAAACTTCCATGCAGTTTTTTGTCTTACTTTTTAACATCTAGCATTGTGTTGACATTCCTGTACAATTTTAGTTTTATACATCATTTAGGCTTTAGAATCAGGTATAATACACAGAAAAGAAAATCCAAATTATGCTATTTCAAAATGTTTTATCGTAATTATGTCTCGACTCATTAGACATTAGTCCATGTACACTGACAACATTGTCCACTTCATTGTCCACTATTAAATCTGGCTTCTATCTCAGTTTTAGCAATATTCATTATTTTTCTCAGTGCTCATGACCATCCAAATGTTCCCTCAGCAGACACTAGTGTTCAACTCATAAATCATAAAACCGTGGCTGTGACTGATGCTTTGGCACTTTTACACAAGGATATTGCACAGAAACCTTATATTTTTACAATTCCATATAGCCTACTCGTTTGGCTAACTGTTTCATTCTGCCTAAACCATTAAAAGGTTTTATAGGCCAACAAAAAAAACCCACTAGTGTTTATTGAAGAGGGTGTGTCGCCGTCCAGCTGGACAGAGATGGTTGCAGTATTTTCATATTGGTGGAAAAGCCTGGAAATTGAAGGCTTTAAGTTTTACACCTAATAGAAATCCAAACAAATAAAGCTGACCACCCCGTCGTTTCTATAAATGTCACATAATAGGAGAGACATAGATCCAGGAGTAGTGTTTGACCGAGCTGTTTTAGGTCACAGGGCGAAAGGTTAGGGTTGATCTCACCATGTAGAGCAGAGCAGAAGCTTCTGAAGTTAGAGAAAATAGGCCTTTATTACCCATATAAAATAACCATAGTTTCCTAAAGGAAGCAATAGGAATTTTAATGGAAAATAAAAATATATGTGAATAGGGCAGCAAAGTGGCTCAGTGGTTAGCAATTCAAGAAGGTACTGGGTTTGAACCCCACAAGGGCCATTTTATTGTGTGCGTCTGTCTGGGTTTTCTCTTTTCCCCTACTTTTCTCCCACCATAAAAGAGATACATGAAGGTATTAGGAAGACGCCTGCCACTATCCTTGACTAAGGCTTTGGCCTCAGCAGTAAAGTTGGTCCCTGAGCACTGCACTGTGTAGTCCTAAAGATATGTCACGGCTAATGTGTAAGTTAATACTTAACAAAGTTAAAAATTGTTATAACTACAATATAATAAAAGGGTATTGTAAAAGTATATGTAGCACCTGGACCTGTTCTTATTCATTATGCCACCTGTTGCTGTGTATGCCAGACTTAACCCCTGTGTTGACTTCGGGTCACATTGGCCTGTTTTTAATTTTTGTTTTATATCAGAAAAAATGGGACGTAGAAATAAGCGCTGAAAATGTGTAGAAGAAAAATTCTTACAATTTAAAACGTTGGAAAAAGCAAAAACAAACTGTGAAAAAAAGTCGTAAAAAACGTCGAAAATAAAGTTGTTTTTTTTTCAAGGTTGATGGGAAGACAACACAAGGGTTAAAGAGAAAGTATGTTAGTATTTTTTAGATTGCTTATATCGTGGAAAATACTGGCAGGACTGTGAGCGCTTAACTACCAACTAACCATTAGAAACTCTTGTGATACATTACACTTTTTGACAGAATGAAGCAATAGTCTTTGTTCATATGTATGAATCTGGAATAGAGAGAAAGAGAGAGGGAGCTACATTCTGCTAAAGTGAATGAGTGAAGGACATCTCTACTCAAAGACCATCTTTTACCAAATAAGTATTCAGTGTGTAAATAAAGGGAAAAAGAAAAAGGGAGACACAAAGGGAGAAACAATCATCTCAGAATCCCCTTGTGACACTTTCTTTGAATCAATTTGGATTCTTTTATTTTTTCTCTCCCCTCCTGTTGTCTTTATCACGGCGTGGTAGCTAACAGAGGATAATGTATTAAGGCCGTAATAGAAACCCGTGTTTACATGCCGCACCTCGGATTTGTATTAGATTCAACAGCATCGATTTCACTAGTCAACAAAGGTCAGCAAGAACTCGGGAGGCGGCAATTACTTTATTTAAAATTATCTATTGACTGGCAGATCAATGCTAATTCTCATTTTGCTCTTTGTTGTTTTTCCCCATCCTCCACTCCGCCTCTTCTCTCCTCTCCCCTCTTCTCATAGTGTGATTATTCTTTTACCTGCCATTGTTTTAATCTCCTAATTAGTCTGAAGGACATCCGCCCCCTTGCTTTAAAACGGTCCACTGGTGTATGTGGGTGTGTGTGTGCTAGCTAATCTGCAGCCTCCACAATCAATGTAGACTGATACAGTTAAACGTTTGGAGCTGTGACAGCTGGCCTCCCTTTGATTGTCCCTCCATCACTGCAGAGGAAAAAACTGCATACATGGTTATACATGGTTTAAAAGTGTTTTTAACATATATGTTAATACCAACATCTATATTATTTTTTATGTTTTTTATTTGTCCTCTGCAAGTTTATGCAATGAGAACAAGCATTGGCAAGACTGTATTTACAGTAGACAGCATATACAATGAGAAGACACATAACAATGTCTGTTGGAAGTGCAAAATTAATCTGAAGAATTAAGACCTGGCATGACATGACATGCCATGATTCTTTACCTAGTAAGGTAAAGAATCTGTTAAGAGCAACACTATTCAGTAATAGTCATTAAAACAATTGCTATGTGAAACAAATTATTTCTTTCATAATTTTTTATAATTAAGCATCAAAGATGCCACACTATTAGATTTTCCATACCCCATGTTGTTGAAAAACATCTGAAGAAAACTTATGTCATTCTTGAATCCTTCACAGATCCAGAAGAGATGGAGAGGATTCTTTGTGAGGAAGTATATTCATAACTACTACGCACGCAAGAGCTATCTGGAAGGACTTTCCAGGAAAAATGAACTTGTGAGGTAAAAAAAAAAGGGCTTGAGGCTCAAGAAAGCAGACAGTTTGATAGCATGGCAATTGAATGAATACTACACATACTGCATGTTAAGGAAAAATTTAAAAATGTAAACATTTTAAATTTAGAAATAAAAAAAAATGTAACAACTCATTTCACATACGTGAAGAAGATTTGGGAGACCTTGATGAATTACAAAGCATGTAATGAACACTCAATTGAGAAGGCAGGACAGTTTAACCATGATGTGTTATCGTGTCGTGCCGTCCCAACTGTCTGAAGGTCCTGTCTTCCTGAAGGTGTATTTAAACTAAGTTTAGCTGAACCTTCGAGGTAAACAAAGATATTGCAGGCTCCCAAATATCTCAGCACAGTCAAAATGTGTTATGTGTTTACTTTCTCTATGGTCTTGGCAGGATGAGAGCACTTGAGGCAGCACTGTCTTATCATACAGCTGTTAGAACTCCCGTCTTTCCATGGAGACACAGAGTTGAAGTAGTCTACTTATCATTGCATTTCTTTCACATCTACTGCAGCCATATTCACTGTGTTCACTCGGAAGGAACCAGAGCACCCTAGGCCAAAGGTCAATGATCGATTTTATAATCGTTTCATCTGATCTGAGGCCGTATGTTTTGGACACTCGGGTGAAGAGAGGGGCAAAGCTGTCAACCGATCACCATCTGGTGGTGAGTTGGGTCAGGGGGTGGGGGAAGACTCTGGACAGACCTGGTAAGCCCAAACGGGTAGTGCGGGTAAATTGGGAACGTCTGAAGGAGGCCCCTGTCTGACAGACTTTCAACTCACACCTCCAGCGGAGCTTTTCGTGCATCCCTGTGGAGGCTGGGGGCATTGAACCCGAGTGGACAATGTTCAAAGTTTCCATTGCTGAAGCTGCGGTCTTAGGTGCCTCAAGGGGCGGTAACCCACAAACACCGTGGTGGACACCGGTGGTCACCGAAGCTGTCTGACTGAAGGAGTCTTTCCGGGAATCGTATCCCAGAGGACTCCGGAGGCAGTTGCAAGGTACCGAAGGGCCCGAAGGGCTGCAGCCTCTGCCGTGAAAGAGGCAAAGCAACGGGTGTGGGAGAAGTTCGGAGAAGACATGGAGAAGGACTTTCGGTCGGCACCAAGGTGCTTCTGGAAAACCGTTCACCACCTCAGGAGGGGGAAGCGGGGAACCGTCCAAGCTGTGTACAGTAAGGATGGGACGCTGTTGACCTCAACTGAGGAGGTAATAGGGCGGTGGAAGGAGCACTTTGACTCCTAAATCCGACTAATACGCCCTCTATGGTAGAGGCAGAGCTAGAGGATGATGGGGGATTGTCGTCAATTTCCCTGGTGGAAGTTGCTGAAGTAGTTAAACAACTCAACAGTGGCAAAGCCCCAGGGATTGATGAGATCCGTCCAGAAATGCTTAAAGTTCTGGGTGTGGAGGGGTTGTCTTGGTTGACACGCCTCTTCAACATTGCGTGGAAGTCTGGGACGGTGCCTAAGGAGTGGCAGACCGGGGTGGTGGTTCCCCTTTTCAAAAAGGGGGACAAGAGGGTGTGTGCCAATTACAGGGGTATCACACTTCTCAGCCTCTCCGGGAAAAGCTACTCCAAGGTGCTGGAAAGGAGGGTTCGGTCGATAGTCGAACCTCAGTTGAAGAGGAACAATGCGGATTCCGTCCTGGTCATGGAACAACGGACCAGATCTTCACTCTCGCAAGGATCCTGGAGGGAGCCTGGGAGTATGCCCAACCGGTCTACATGTGTTTTGTGGATCTGGAGAAGGCGTATGTCCAGGTCCCCCGGGAGATACTGTGGGAGGTGTTGCGGGAGTATGGGGTGAGGGGGTCCCTTCTCAGGGCCATCCAATCTCTGTACGACCAAAGCGAGAGCTGTGTCCGGGTTCTCGGCAGTAAGTCGGACTCGTTTCAGGTGAGAGTTGGCCTCCGCCAGGGCTGCGCTTTGTCACCAATCCTGTTTGTAGTATTTATGGACAGGATATCGAGGCGTAGTCGGGATGGAGAGGGGTTGAAGTTCGGTGGGCTGGGGATCTCATCGCTGCTTTTTGCAGATGATGTGGTCCTGATGGCATCATCGGCCTGTGACCTTCAGCACTCACTGGATCGGTTCGCAGCCGAGTGTGAAGCGGCTGGGATGAGGATCAGCACCTCTAAATCGGAGGCCATGGTTCTCAGCAGGAAACCGATGGAGTGCCTTCTCTAGGTAGGGAATGAGTCCTTACCCCAAGTGAAGGAGTTCAAGTACCTTGGGGTCTTGTTCGCGAGTGATGGGACAATGGAGCGGGAGATTGGTCGGAGAATCGCCGCAGCGGGTGCGGTATTACATTCTATTTATCGCACCGTTGTGACGAAAAGAGAGCTGAACCAGAAGGCAAAGCTCTCAATCTACCGGTCAGTTTTCGTTCCTACCCGCACCTATGGTCATGAAGGCTGGGTCATGACCGAAAGAACAAGATCCAGGGTACAAGCGGCCGAAATGGGTTTCCTCAGGTGGGTGGCTGGCGTCTCCCTTAGAGATAAGGTCAGAAGCTCAGTCATCCGTGAGGAGCTCGGAGTAGAGCCGCTGCTCCTTCGCGTCGAAAGGAGCCAGTTGAGGTGGTTCGGGCATCTGTTAAGGATGGCCCCTGGGCGCCTCCCTAGGGAGGTGTTCCAGGCACGTCCAGCTGGGAGGAGGCCTCAGGGAAGACCCAGGACTAGGTGAAGGGATTATATCTCCAACCTGGCCTGGGAACGCCTCGGGATCCCCCAGTTGGAGCTGGTTAATGTGGCTCGGGAAAGGGAAGTTTGGGGTCCCCTGCTGGAGCTGCTACCCCCACGACCCGATACCGGATAAGTGGACGAAGATGGATGGATGGCAGGCAGATTTTATTTTTAAAGGCCAGTTATTTCATGGATCCAGGACACTATGCATCCTGATAAAGTTCCCCTTGGCCTTTGGAATTAAAATAGCCCCACATCATCACATACCCTTCACCATACCTAGAGATTGGCATGGTTTTATTATGCCAATCTCTAGGTATGGTGAAGGGTATGTGATGTGGGGCTATTTTAATTCCAAAGGCCAAAGGAACTTTATCAGGATGCATAGTATCCTGGATCCATGAAATAACTGGCCTTTAAAAACAAAAATCTGCCTCCGTCTATGGGAATTTAACATAGGGGTGTACTTACTTATGCCCCCTGTATTTTAAGGAAGAACATTTATTTATTTACAATACATTATTCATTCACAAAGAAAATTGGTGTCCCAAGTCCCAACAGATTGGATTTTTCCTCATTTTTTTAATTAAGGCATTAAGATCAATTTGCAAAAGATGATTTTTTTATTCCTCTTAGTCAACTTTAGCATGGGTGTCTGTGTATTTTTTCACATGACTGTATGTGTTGAAATCGACTGGAATTCTCCTTTAAAGAAATGCCATTATACCAGAGCACGTTTTCCTCCCATCCCCGAATGCTGTGTGGAGTAGCTAGAGGGGGTGGCTGGCTGGCTGGCTGGCTGGCTGTGTGTATACATATGTGTGTGTGTGTGTGTGTGTGTGTGTGTGTGTGTGTGTGTGTGTGAAAGCAAGAGCGAGAGAGGTTTTTCGTAAGATCTGTACTTGCGCGGTTGTTACCTCAGAGAAAGAGAACAGGGACAGGGGGAGAGGAAAGGAAAAGTGAAGGGATGAAAGAGACAGAGAGACTAAGAGATACAGAGGGAAGAAGAGAGAGAGAGAGAGAGAGAAGTCCTCTAGAGCGCTCGAGGCTAAGAGAGAGAGAAGTGAACGATGTGAAGAAATTAAAAATTAGCCTCTGACTTGAACCGCAGCTCGTGCATTAATAAAACATCCTGTGCTCTAGGGCTTACTGCTAGAGATACGCCATCTTTTATTTTTGACAAAAAAAACCATCACGTTTAGCTAATAGTCACATTTTTAATGTTGCTAATATATTTTACCGGAAAATATCTTTAGGCTTCTGCTAAAATTAAATGTAAATTTGTTAAAGTGCTCTTTGGATCACTGACTTTCCCCCTCACGTCCCCACCAGCATTCCACCTTTCCCCCACACTCCCTGCCCCTTTTTAGAGGTAAGGGGAACAAGGCTGTTAAGGTCCATTAAGAGTTTTGCCACTTTAGTATTATATCACACTAAGAGAAACACACACAAACACAGACAACTTTGTCAGGTGTTTTGACACTATACTAATGATGAAAGATGGAGAACTGGTAAAACTATGCTTATACTAGTTTATCTTTTTCACTATGTCTTGCAGGAAACAGTCATAGCCACTATATACTTAAACTGAGCATTTACAGAAATCATAGAGAAAATATATTTGTAACGTGTAAAGACCAAAGATTACACAGCTTGTTATAACTTGTAATATGAAAACTGGTAAACTAAGCAAGTATTCTGGATCAGATAAGTTTGCATATTACAGTTCATAACAGTACAATTTTTATTTTGCAATTTTTAGACCCTGCCTAGAAAAACAATGTCTTTTAAATATTGCTTGCTGTCATACACATTTTTCCAATCCTTACATGGTATATTTTAAAAACAATCAAATACAAAGAGTATGTATTTAGAGATTGAGTTGGACTAGATCAGAGAAATGTGGTAGTAAAGAATTGTAAAAAAAAAAAAAATTCAAAGAGCACGAGATGTGATGTCATTTTACTTTTGGTTTGGTCTGACTGTTTCATTATCAACTGTGTGACATTCCCAGTCTTCTCATACACACACACACACACACACACACACACACACACACACACACACACACACACACACACACACACACACACACACACACACACACACACACAGCCCTTCCTCCACAGTGGTTTGGGGTGTTGAGGTCATTTTCTCTCCAGTTAATCACATGTTTATTTTGTGCTGCCGGGTTCACGATCAATTAACGCCATGCCAGCATTTATTTAAAATATCCTTTCTGTGTTAGCCACTGAGCCCTTGGATTGCACGCTGCCTGATCACTCACCCCGCAAAGGTCTGTTTTTTAATCCACCAGCATACTCCCTCCCTCTTGTAAGTCTGTCTGTCTGTCCAACCCGCTGCATAAATTATTCAAAGTTGGACTAATGGTCCCCATTTAGTGCAGGCTGATCGGCTGCGCATGGTAATGATATAGGAGTAATACATAGACTGCCGAACCTCTCTCTCTTCTTTCTGACTCTGTTTTAGCCCCTCTTTCTCTCTCATGACAGATCTCTCCCGCACAAAACCATCTGTGTCATTTCATTAGGTACAGCATCCAGCTAATACACGCTTTTTACACTACCGTCTTCTATCCCCTGCTCTCACTCCGCCTCCCTCCCTCAATCTTTGCCTCTCTCTTTCTCCTTCTCTTCCTCAATCTATTTTGCTCTATATTGTTCTCTCCCTTTCTCTGCCATCGGTACGCTGTGCTTTAGTGTCCATCCTCATTCATCCTTCCTCTCCTTCTGCATAGCCTAATGAAGTCAGGACCCCAGCGCGGTTCCCACTCTGCCACAGTTTTCCTTGATACCCCAACAATTTATCACTTTGTCAGGGAGACACTTAAAGTTCCTGGGCTTTAATAAGGGCATGCAATGGGACGATGGGGGCAATTAGGAAAGCGGAGCAAACCCGCTTTGCATATTTACTAAATGTGCTGGTGTCATCGCTGTTGCCACCAACACGGCCTGTTGACTGCATGAATTATTCCTCTATCTGCAATAAACAGCTGGGTAATTATTACTGCCATAATCAGATAAATAATTCTTCCTGTGATGTCGTAGCGACATGGCAAAATCTTTTAACTTATCCTAAAGAGAACAAGGGAGAATTTATGGACTTGGTGTTGCTAGGCTGTGCAGCACTGGTGTTTTTTTTATTTTTTTTTATTTACATTTTTTTTATTCTTCTCTTCTGGTGTGATGCTGTCTCGCTTCCTCTCTCTACTTTTTCCTGTCTCTCTTTACTCTAGCCTTCTTCATTCCTCCCTCTCTTGTGTCCCTCTCAAGGACATTCATGAAAGGAGAGCTGCTATGGTGGAGAGAGTGCGAGCCTGCCTGCACGCCAGCCCTGCGATCACTCTCTGCTTCTATGCGTCAGTCTTTCTTTTGCTGCTCTTTCTTTCTGATCCAGTTCGGGTGGAGACAAGTTCATTCCTTCAGTCTGATTGGATTTGTGTGTGTGTGTGTGTGTGTGTGTGTGTGTGTGTGTGTGTGTGTGTGTGTGTGTGTGTGTTGAAGTATAATCTGGGTGCTGTGCTCTTCCTGCCTCTTTAGGAAATTACTTTGGAGAGTAAAACAATGGAGAAAAGTATAATGTATGAAATTGTAAATGTTTTTTTTTTTTTTTTTTTTGAATATTAGAGATCATTTAAACGCTGAAATCATACATCGGTTATACTACTTCAGTGAATTAGTTAATCAATCAATCAGTCAGTCACTTAAATGGAAACGCTGTGCTATGAGGGTGTTGAAGACTCAATACATTGAGCCGGTCACTGTCTAAATTGACTGGCTGGCTACCCCCTCATTGCCAACTATTGAATCATTTAATTGGAGCAATTAAAACAGCCAATCAGGTCAAGCCTCCATTAAATATTTAGAACCTGGCCAATTAGCTGCTCTGGTGCTGGCCTGTGCGACCGCAGGTATGGCCTGCTATCCCACAATGCCTCACTTTCTGATATGCCATCAGCCCTTTACACACCGTTGTGAACCAGGTAGTAAATAATTGAGTAAGACGTGAAGAATTTAGTTGTACTATATTAACCATTTTAAATAAGTTAACAGTCCAGGGTGAAAATGTCAGAGTTTCAGTTATTTGAAAGTAGTTTAGTATGCTTGATTAGCTTGTCCAACAGTTCAGCAGCTATCAAAGTAATCTGTAGTCAGAGTGCTCGTACTGCATTACATGGCATGCAAGGACACTATAATTGCCCAATATTCATTGTTATTTTGTATTATTTGCAAAATAACTAACTGTAATCTATATATAAAATAACAATTAATAGCACAACAATGAAACTGTATAAGTACCATATAATGTAATGTACTGACATGATAATGCAATTTTAGCACATTCTAGAAATACTCTTATCTCTTATCAACTATAAAAATATTTTCCAGTAACCAGAGCGCATTAAAGGATAGGTTTACAATTTTTCAAGATTATCTTAAAACAATAATCATGTGCCCATATGTACAGTGAAACAGGTGTTGCTTGCTATAATCACTCCTCCTTTCATACTGGCCATGAAGAGACCACTTACTAAAGTGCTTTCAATGGAAGGGATGGGGGACAAAATCTGCAGTCCTCCTTCCTTGCAATAATGTAATATAATGTAAAAACTCGCTCTTTTTGTGACTATCTCCACTGCAGCTCGATAAGGACACACTGTCCAGAGAAACACAAAGAGGGTGCTTTATACAAAAAGACTAACTTTGGAAGATACCCAATTGATTTGTCTAACTTAGAATGCTCAAGCCTCATATTAGCTTCAGATAAACTTAAAACGCAAAAACCTGTTAAGTGGTAAAATAGCATTGATTGTCGTTGAAATACAATAATGGCAAGTTCATTGTCAAATCCCTTCCAGATGGTTCTCTCGACAAGACTATAGTTATTTGCATGTACTGTCAATGTGAATTAAGTTAATATTTTAATCGATTGACAGCCCTAGTACATTTATGTTTTGCTTTTCAACCATCTCACTCAAGAGAGATACAATTATGACTTTATCTGCATTAAACGCAATATAGTCCTTTCTTTCTTTCTTTCTTCACTTTCACTCAGTCAAATACACACACACACACTCAGGGCATGTGCTGCGTGCCGAACAAGGCTAATGAGGGTTGTATGTTGTGGCGGCTTGTTGGGTCGACACAGATCGAGGTGCCTTCAGCCGTTACAAATCTGTTTGGCTTTTGTCCACTACACAGCAATTAATAACACTGGGACTGGGGGCAGGAAAGCAAAGGTCACCCATTCAGCCCCTGACACACACACACACACACACACACACACACACACACACACACACACACACACACACACACACACACACACACACACACACACACACTCAGCTCAGACACAAGCAGACATATGAGAACAGGTCCTGACCCCCAAAAACATTGCCGGCCTGTTTTTAAGGTGGTATTAATTTATGAACGAACAAAAATACACACATATACTGTAAACATAAACATGCACTATGCAACCAGACTGTCCAACAATAAACCAAAACTTTATATTTTACATTAATAAGTAATATCCCTGTTAGCCAGGTGGACAAATAGAGGCCATGCAACCTCTATATTCTCACACACACACACACACACACACACACACACACACACACACACACACACACACACACACACACACACACACACACACAGAGTGCTCTGCATATTTCATTTATTTTGTAATTTAATCTGGTGCTGAGGAAGGACTGAGAATGCAAAGGCAACGGGAACGGTGTTGTGATTTCTTTTTAAATGTCAGTAGCCGCAGAATGTGTTAACCTCACATTACAGACACACTATGAATATTCTGATTCCTCTGTGAAGGCTTGTAATTGAAAATAGAAGTTATGCAGAGAAAGAAATGATAGAGAAGAAGGAGAGAAAAAGGAGGGATAGAAAAAGACGAAGGATTGTTGATGAGCTATGGCTAAACTCTTATTGGTATTGCTCTAGCGGAATTAGATTGGCTTTACTCTTAGCTTTGTGACCGTGTGTGTATACTTGTGTGATTTAGTAATTGTTTCCAATTCTCTTTCTAAGTTATCACCCCCTTGTAACAATATGGCTGTGTGATTGCGAAATGAAATTGCTGTGTATGGGCTTTTAATGTATCCCATTTAGCCAGCTTCGCTTAACAGATGTTACAGACAGACCTGTCCTGGCTGCGGTGATGAAATATATCCATCATCTCCCACTTATAGCCTCTTGTGCTCTCACTCCGCTGTTTTCCTTCCAAGCTTTCTTATTCATCTGTTTTTCTCCCCTAGCTTCTTTGTCTTTCCATGTCTGTCCCAGTCTCTCTCGTATCATTAGGCAGTTTTTTTACTAATCTGAAGGACACTTCAGGGAATTGTTAGCTTTACAACACAAGAGAGATAAGATCAGCTCAATCTCCAGATAATGTGTAATGTTAATAGGGCTGTCAAACGATTAATTTTAATCGCGATTAATCGCTGAAGTTCTATAGTTAATCGCGATTAATCACATATTTATCACATGATTAAAATTTTATTATCTTGCATTTCAGAACAGTTTTTAAGTACATATTAACAATGGAAAGCAATTCTTACCAGTGTATCTTGACTGGGAATCAAATGAATGCAAAGAAAGTTACTTTATGAACTTGACTTTAAGATTTGTATTTGTTTAGTATTTACTGTAAACAAAAGAAAAATGTGTGAATCTGTCATTATTGCACAATTCCTCGAAGTACCTAACTAAAAATCCCTATCCTTACCAGAGTCAATATAGTGTTTAGTAACCGTCTCATTGCCTCGATGGCAATGAGACGGGTCAGAACATGCCAACCGTAGTGCGTCTTTAAGACCCGAGTCCTCTACGATGCTCACAGGTCTGCAGTTAGTTGCCACCCATTTTGCAAGAGCTGTAGTAATTTTTTGGGATTTGGTTTCATCCACAGGTCGGCAAGTAGCACTCTCCAAAATAGTGCTTTGCCTGAATGGGTAGCATGCTAGTGGGTAGCATCAACCAGAGTCAGGTTAATTAGCTTGTAGGTGGTAGCTCAAGCTTGACGTGCTTCGGTGATATTTTAATTCGGCTTTACACAACGTGCATAGGGCTTTTGACTTGTCTACGAGCCGTCCGGAAGTTTTGGAAAATAAAAAGCGCCATTCAGATTGTGTTGCTGCTGTCTTTCTCCATTATGCCTGCAGCAGCAGGATGTGTTACCAGGAAGTATGGCAGTTTGATGATAAGTAACGGTGCATTAAAGGGTCAAAATAGTAGCCTGTTAGGCACGACGCGAAGCCGAGTGAAGTGTAAAATAAATTCATAAGTGCCGGCATGCGATTAAAAAAAAAAATGTACGCGTTATGCCCGGCCCTTAATCACATCGCGATTAACGCGTTAATGCTGACAGCCCTAGTAATGTAACAGGTAAGGTATCAAATCTGTTATTCCAATATTCCAATCTGTTCTTGTCATTTAGCAAACATGCCTACGTGTATGAGTATGATTAACTATTGGTTCTGTATGATTAACATTGATTAAGACCACTTATAGAGCTACATAATTATATCTAAGATGTTAGTGTAAAATGATGAATACACTTTGTTCATCTTTTTTTAATGTACTGTACAATGTATATGTATTATATTCATATTATTTGACTGCGAGCCCTGTCATGTAAATTGATTAAATGTAAGTTTAGAATTTGAATTGCAAGAAATATTTGTAAATGGTGTGTGTGCCCTGTAGGATGGAGCTGGCAGAACTTGAGGAACTACAGAAGAGAGAGAGAGACTGTGTGGAGATGGTAAAAGAGCAGACAGCCAAGGTCTACCAAGCACACCGGTTACACCACCTCCTCAGCACCAAGCAGGTTGGTCTACAGGAGCACAAACCCATATTCAGACTAATATTTATATTATATATATTATATATATATATATTATATTATATTATATATATATATATATATTATATATATATATATATATATATATATATATATATATATATATATATATATATATATATATATATATATATAGAGAGAGAGAGAGAGAGAAAACATGTTTTCTCTTGTTTGGTGGGTGTGTCTCGGCTCAGGTCACAGGTGATACTCAATCAGCAGAGACGTCTGTAAACTCGTGGTGATAAAACATTTAAAACTGCATCAGCGTTTAATAATGACGTTTGTTTAAGCCATATAACGAGAGGGTTTAATTTCGAGGTCCGAAAGGCACATTACTGAAGTATAGGCCTCCTCAAGTGTAATATTGTGATTATACAACAACGGTTACCAACCAAATAAGTGATCAATCTGTATTCATATTGTGGAGCAATTGGCTCTTGAAATACAAAAAACAGACAGGATTTATAGTCCCTCCCTGTTTAGTAAACCAGCCAAGTTACCGTGGGATTTATCAATCTGAATAAATAAATATTATTAATATATTATGTTATTAATAATAATATGAATTTAATATACAGTCTATGGAGTTCTCCAGGCTGCAGCCATACCCGACTCTAATAAAAAGGCAGAGCGCTCTCTCCCCGTGGGGTCGAAAATCAAGCTGTTCCACTAGCTGCTCCCTCTAGAGGTCTGGAGAACTTCCGTTGTGTAATCTGGATGCTGCTTTTTTTGTTGCATTTGTTTTCTGGGTTTGTGTGCTTTTCTTTTTGCATCGTTTCATATTTGCAGCGCGTTCATGTATTTGGTTGTGTTGTGTGCATTTGTGTGTGTTTGCTGAATGCTGCGCATGTGTTGTCAAATTAATGAAGTTGTTTTCTTAATTTGCTTGTGTTTTGTCTATTTGCGTGTGTTTTCTTAAGTTTCAGGGCATTTGCCCCTGTCGGCCACCGTACTATACACTGTATATCTGCAGCACATTGTTCAAATGCTAACACACGGTTTTCAAAATGGGTAAAAACACATTCAAAGCAGAATGATGCAAATTCTGCATTTCTGCAGTTACCATATTGAAATAAAAACTAAATCTTAGTAGAATGGTTACAATAAAATTAAGTAAAAATGGTTGCATACACAGCTGATTTGAGCTAAAAGATAAGCCATAAGATGATGACAACTTGTGGCCCAATGCAGGAGAGAGGGGGAACTAGAACCCCCAGTACTGTACAGTATGAGTTATTATGTAATTATTATTGCAGCCCTGGAATTTCAGGAATTATTTTTTTTTGTTTCAACTTTTTATTTTTCAAGTAAATTATTAAACTATATGCACAGATATAAAATCAACAGGATTTTGAAGCAAATTTTGGATTAATTGTTGTTACAAACACTTTTGTACAGTCCAAGTGAAATGTGTTATTCTTATTCTATAATGAAATACTGATATATGTGAAAAATCATTCAAAGTTGAATGAGGCTCATTTGCATAGAAAGGGACAAATTTTAGAGTGACGCCAAGATTGAAAATTGGCTGATGGCATGCTACTGTGGTATAAGCCGATCACCTGGCGGCACTGGCCGCTCACTACAGCGGCATGTGTTGGTCGCCGGAGTTCCGCCGGCACACCGTTTAACAGCAGGTGGAAGTGGTGGGCAACTGTCAGTGACAGTAAAGTAATTTCATATATTCTTGCCGATGTATCCAAAGTTAATATTAGATCTAGCCTTTTTACGCCAAATGTATGCATAGTACATAATTTAAATACTTGCAAATAGTACAGAAGCACCAAGACACTTTGCTTGACAGCGCAGTTACTGTTTTCATGTTTTCCGCTTCCCATTTAGCGAAGCTGGCTAAATGTGCTACATTAAAAGCAGTAGTGATAGCAGTTAAATGAATGTGGTCTGTTTTGCGAAGGAGTGGTTAGTGAAGGTGGTTCAGCTAATGATCCGTCAGTGGTGTAGATTATGTCATTCGTCTGCTTGAACTGTGTCTACATAATTATATATACATTTTGTCACTTTAAAGTAGTAATTCAACATGTCTTGCCTTTCAGTTATAAGGAAATTAATTAATCTTAGGTTAATCCTTTATCATTGCTTTTAAATAAAGAGCTGTGTCTCCAAATGTAACTCTATACAATATTTACAACCAGAATATATATCTGACTTTGTAAAATATATTATGTTTAAACTTCAGATTTAACATGGGAAATAGCAAGGGATAGTGTTGCATCATTTTAATTTGATCACATGAAAGGTTGATACAACACCTACACTCTATAGTCATGCATGCACAGTATCTCTGAGACAGAAAAGTTTGAAAAGATCACATTAATGGTTGACTTAGTAGTAGTTAATGGTTAGACTTATATAGTTATTATAATAGGCATGAATGTGAAGCCAAATCAGAGAACACACTGTTAACCTATTTACACTTAAAGCAAATGTGTGGTTATCTGGGTGTTATTGTGTCTGTCTGAAATATATGTCAAAGAGAATATACAGGCAACATCAGCGACTCACTAGAAACTTTGTTCTAAGAAGCACACACATAGCCATACCCATGTATGCACATGCACAGCTAAACATCCAGGGACTCACATAGTCAATGGGATAGAAGTTACAGATAGGGAGCTCTTTCAGAAACAGACTGCAGAGAGAAAAAAGGAATAGTCTCCTTCTTTACTTCTTCCGTTAACACAGACGGGCTGTGTGGCGTTGATGTGTGTGTGAGTAAGTATGTGTCCTCATGGCTCTTCTGATGTGCTGAGTGGAGTATTTTAGTGCTTACCCTGGCACAGGTGGGTATGTGTGTGTGTGTGTGTGTGTGTGTGTGTGTGTGTGTGTGTGTGTGTGTGTGTGTGTGTGTGTGGCATCCACGCTTCTCTGTAACTCCCCACTGGGATCATAATGAAGACAAAGCACACTGGTCACTGTTGATTCAGCACCACTACTTCTCTCTCTCACTATCTCTCTGCCACTATCTCTCTCTCCTTCATGCATGTGCGACCGGCATCGTCATCACCTGGCTTACTACCTATTTCCTGCAGGTATCACATATTGACCTAAAACGCTAACACACAACTAATACTAATACAACTTACAAACATTTTATTATGAAGTTTGTGTAAGCTGGAGTGCAGTAGAGTTTGCATATTGTCAGATTATGGTTTACTCTCCAAATACTTTGGATTGGCTGTATACCCATGTGTTCATTGCTTTTATCAATCATTTTATATATAATTAAAGCTGCAAGCAGCGTTGGCCCTCTCTCCTCTGTGCGCGTCAGGGTTACTGGCGGACGCCGCTCCACGTGACCCTGCATTTGTGCAACGGTCGGACACAGCACACACGGTGGAGCGTGCGGCGTTGGAAATGGTGTATTGCAAATGTTTTACAAAGTAGAGAGGGTGGAGCAACCAGTCACCAATGAAAAGGGAACTCTCTACTGAGTTCAATGATACCTCACACAATAGTCTACATCAAATGGGTCATTAGTTATAAAGCTAATAGGGGGAGGGTCAAACCATCACCAATCAAAAAGGAACTCTGCTGATTTCAATGATACCTCACACAAGACTCTACCTTAAATGGTTTAAAAGTAATAAAATGGGGCGTGGTCTGAGTACATGGGCGTGTTTAAAGTATAGGGGGCGGGTCAGTATCACATGTGGACCACACATTTATAAGTTTCGTGTAAATCAGATGATGTTTGTCATATAAGGCTCATTTCCTGTTGCCAGCAGAGGGCGCTACCAAAAGTAAATTTTAGCTTATAGATGTTCTCAGGCCTGGACCCTTGTTAAAATTGCCAAATTGGACAACGAACAACAACTTCTTCGTTCATCGATAAATGCTTAAAATGGCCGCCACGCCACGTCCACACCGTTGGACGAAAACTCAAGCTTTTAAGAAATTTTCATCTTAAAGGTCTTGAGATGGCACAGAACAAATTTGAAGTCGATTGGATGAAATCTCTAGGAGGAGTTCGTTAAAGTATAGCACCTTGACTTTTAGGCCTACTTCCTATATCCTATCCTATATCAATATCGGCCTGTAGATGTCCTTAGGGTTGGACTCTTATGAATCCTGAAAAGTTTCGAGTCAATTGGACAATGAACACTCAAGTTACACCCACTTCCTGTTTCAATGGCAAAATGCACAAAATGGCCGCTCCGCCACGCATAGGCCCCATGACGAAAAGTTTCTTTTAATAACTTTTCATCTTTAAGGTCTTAAAGTGGCACAGACCACATTTAAAGTCGATCAGACTCAAATCTCAATCATCTCTCAAAAACGCACTAATTTCGAACTTTCAATTCAAAATGGCGGACTTTCTGTTGGGTTAAGGGTATGGTTCCAATGAGGTTTTTTGTTTTTGATATATATGTGTACCAGATTTCGTAAGTCTACGTGAAACGTACTGCAGGGGCACAATGTTTTAATGTTTGTAGGGGGCGCTAGCGAGCCATTTTTAAATGACTATTTATGAAACCATTAAAATATAAAACTTTTCACCAGGCCTGATGCGACCGCCATTTTTGGTGAGTTTATGAGTATGTTAAGCCCCTCAAAAAGGCGATTCATTGCGCGTAATAATAAAGCGTAATAATAATTCCTTCAGTTTCAATAGGGCCTTCACCACTGTCTTCGAAGTAAAGAAAAGGAAGAAGAAAAGTTTGCATGCTCTGTCCCGCCCTCTGTCCATCTCTTTCTCTCTATATATCTCTCGCTCTCTTTCTCTGCATATGGCAGGGGACTCTTTCCCTTCGTAGCTCTGACCTTGTCAGCAGTGAATAGATGGCTCTCCCACACAGTTCATCCTTCCTCACTTCTCGGACCCCAGCCCACACACACAAACACACACATACACACACATACTCACACACACAGCTTACCAAAAGGCCCCAAGTCCCCATGACAGAGACAGAGATGGTGTGTTCCTGGGGTCAACATCATTGCTCTTCTCGTAGCTAGGTTGGTACTTTTGGGCTTGCATGTGTGTATTTGTGTGTGTCTTTAGGAGTGGCGAGAATTACGTTTGTGTTTGTGTGTCTTTGTGTGTGTGTGTGTGTGTGTGTGTCTGTGTGTGTGTGTTTGTGTGTCCCCAGCCGTCTGTCCCTTCCTGTTTGAGTAAGGTGTGTAAACTCATCCCTAATGCATTTTATAGACTGATACTGAACACTTAAGAAATGTCATGAAATACACAGTAAATCCTGATGAAGAGCATTTTGAGTGCCACTTCTTAAGATGTTGCTGAATGGTTTATTGTATGAACAACTTTGAGGGTACATTGTATTCCGTCAACACTTTCTGATATACTTAATTGTAGTCAAATGTTTTGTTGTTTGCCATTTTGTCATTGTAATATTAGTATGTTATATTATAAGGGTCAGGACCTTTTATAAGAAGCTCTTAAAAGAGAGTGTGAATGCAAAGGAACAAGTGCAGTCCTGCTGTAGTAGTGCAGTAATACATTCGTATGAGGAATACAGTATCAGCACGTGGAGTTGGTGCTAGCTTCAGTATTGCTTTTCTGGAGGCACAGAGTGGCAAGGCACAAATATACAGCACTCAAAATATTCAAGGACATACAATGTGCCATTTGTCAAGTAGAATTTATGCTAGAGTAAACACTGAGTTAAACGTTATTTTAGATTACAAGAAGGCAAATACAATTAATTGTAACAATGTACTTGTTTTTGATTATATATTAATTGTCTAACTGTCTCTTGCCAATATTTATTTTATTTACTGTAGTGATTTAAAAAGTTGCAATGCATTAGCCATTTGGGTATACGTGCACAATGATGCTGTGACTGTAAATATTGAACAGCATTGAACCATGCTCTACATGATTACATAAACTGAGAACTTCTATAGCTGGTACTGTATATAATGCCTAAGGTTCTTCTCTTTTACCACCTGAAACGGAAATACCCTGTACATTTGGCAAGCAGCTGTTGATGGCATCATTGGAAAGAAACACCCATGAATTTCAACCAGTTGTGACTCTGGCTTAATCACATTAAAGTTGTATTTTGATGCATGTGTGCCTCCGCTTGCTAGAATCATGAAAACTGTAAGAGGTGGTCCACCCCTTTTGGCTAAACGTAAATAATGCATTAGCTCAACTCTCAGCTTTGTGCTGGCACAAAAAACTGCACCAATACAGAGACCCATCAGTTAAAAATCTGCTGTTGTCTAGTTGTGTCTACAACCAATGGTTAAAGAAATTAGGGTCAGTGGAGTTAAATTAATTTCTCTCTACTCATTCTGAAATACTTGACATTTACGATCAAAAGTACTCATCATGTACTAATGAAACATTTACTAATTAACTAGTCTGTTAATATATTATTTTAAAAAGAGTGAGGTTTGGGTCTATATAGTTGGAGCAATTTCCAACGTATGCCCTTTCTGCTCTCTCTCCATTGTCCCAGTCTTTTAGAGTGGCCTAAATAGCAAGCTGTGTTATTAGCATATAGAGTAGATACAGAGTCCTCCAACTCAAAGCTTTGGTCTGGTAATTAACACACAGGCAAAAGGATCACTGTGATTTGAATAATTATTACTGAGGCTGTCTGTGGCAAACCTCTACCCCACTTCAGAACAGGGGAGGCAAAGTTTTGTATGTGTGTACATGTGTGTATTTGTGTGTGTGTTCTAGTGAACAACTAGATTCAAGTATTGTACAATGCCACATTTGTCACAGATGCAGCTTGGTTGTCCCTGTAGTAATTCGTTGTTATCTATCTATCTGTGTGAAATGCACACACTTAACTGCTCCAGCCAAATATTTAACCTGGCAAAAGCATTTGGTTGGCCAAGAGCCAATAGTGTATGAATTTGAGGCAGTGAAGATCAACAACTGTTGTCAGCAGGGACACAGAATGATGAATTTCACAAAGTTTAGGTTAATATGGATAATATGAAGGGCAATAAAAGGCAAAACTTTGATGAAAAACAGTATGAAAAAGTTAACAAAACTTATGTTTCAAATTACCTCAGAATATTGCCCTTAATAGTTTAAATTACTAACAGTTGTTGGTTTCATTTTAAGTTGTCCCAGGAGGTGGCTGTTGTATTATTTGATGGTCCCCTTGATAAACAAACAGCTTTTAAATTTTCCCAAACTCCAAATGGATTGTAATAAATTATAGTGTCTGGGCAGTATAGCACAAAGAAAAAAAGAGCATTGAGTAAGACTAATATCCTCTTAGCCAGTCAGAAATACAGCTAATGCTCATACTGATACTCTGTGTCTCTCAATCTCTCACTTTCTTCATGATATAGGGTTAATCTCTCTCTCTCTCTCTCTCTCTCTCTCTCTCTCTCTCTCTCTCTTTCTTCAGTGTCCAGGGGTCTTCAACTCTCCATTTAGGCCAGCCCCCCATGAGATGGAACTACTGCTGAGGCAGGTCAAGTACCAGGCCCCCGCCAGGCTGGACCCCAGGGGCAGGGCTTGTCTCATGGGTATGCTTGGCCCAACAGACCCCAGTTTCCCTGGGACTCTTGGATCCCCATGGATTAAAACCACTGGAACCTGCTCCTCCAAGCCCATACTACCCCCCATTTCCAGCAAGAAACAGCAGGTGAGATGGTATAGCTAGGATCATGACAGACAGGAACAGGTGGAGGCAGAGAAACAGAGCGCAACAATATAAAAGAGAATATAAAAGAGACACTTTAAGAGCTATAAGGGGGAAGACTGAGAAAAAAGAAAAGCAATAGAGCATGCACAAGAGGAGAAAGAGAGTAATAATTATACAAAGTGTCATCCTAATTATTAAAGACCCCCAATATCACCTTCTTGTCCCATTGGATATGGCTCTTGATGAAAGCAGAGATCCTTTAAAACTCCTTTTAAAGAAGAATGACATCATTAAAACATGGCAGACAGCTCTCTTGGGGGCTACTGCACAGAGCCGTTTAGTGTCTGTATTTCAGTGAGTACTACTGTGTGACTGTGGCTACGTGTTACTATCAAATGTTCTGTGTACCAGTGAGTCCCATGTGCAGCTCTCATTTGTTTTCCTCATCCATTCAATGTGGCTTGTCCAACCAGTATGAATATATGCTGTGTCAGGCATACAAGGATATATTTTTATATCTTTAGGGACCTTCATGCTACCATATTAAAGCTGTATACTAACTTTTGAACACAGTCATTTTTGAAAAAACTCACAAGAACACAGCATACTGTCAGGTTATCAAGCGATATAAAGCCATGACTTGTTACACATTCAGGAGCACAGCAACATGGACATCCCATTGAAGTTTTATTTCTTGAGAATTTGTCTTATCATAGTCCAGCTGTGCTTTTGTGTGTTGTACATGTGTCTATGTACGAATGTGATTGTGTGCATGCATGCATATGTAGGCGCATGTTGATTATTTGTTGAGGGGCCATTTCACAATTTGTGTTATTTACACTCTGTAGCTTTTTATGGCAAAGCGCTTCCCCTATTATTAGTTTCTAGTAATGTTAAACATAAGTGAGCAGAAGTAAGGCGTGGATCTGTGTCATTTTATAAGCTACACACACACACACACACACACACACACACACATACACATACACACACACTCACTCAGACATGTCTCCAGTTGGCTGTAGTTAGGGTAAGTTCATTAATGGTGGTCAGGAAAGTCTCTTGATGCTGACATGGATAAGAATACATTATACATCTATATTTATAGATGTCTGTCTTTCTCTGTCTCTGCCTCCCTGTGTTTCTCTGTTTTGAGTGTGCAGGATGTTCCCCTTTCTTTTTTTTGCACTTACCCCTACACTCCACACCCCCTCCCTCCCTGGTGTGATAACTATCTAGTGGTGATGGATAAGGTTGAGGTGCTGGCTGTGGAAGTGGTCAGACCAGGCCACCGATCCCGTGGCGATAGGAGCAAGGACAGGGTCCCCGTCCCTCCCTCTATCTCTCCTCCGTCATCCTCCCTCCTTTTTTAACACCAAACAACAACTGAAGGTCACCTCAAACAAAGCAACAACATTTAACAGGGTACCCGCGGGGTCTTAAAAGCATTGAAAAAGTTTTAAATTTGATCATCTCAAATTAAGGCCTTAAAAGCCTTGAATTTGGTATACAAAGGTCTTATATTTTTGCCTTTCCTAGGATTAAGTTCATACCGTAACAAAATTAACTGTTACTAATGTAGGCTAATTAAAAACTGACCGGAGCCCGTCGCTGGACGCACCATAGGACCGAGACACAAAGTAAACACGCCTCTCTGACCGGGGTACCGGGGGGTTAACGGTTAAACTGAGCGGAGGATGTGCGGAATGTGTCGGTGTGTGTCGGAGCCTGGCTGGCCGCTCAGCGCCTTCAGACAAAGCTCAAGCTAACAGGCTAACGGCTTATTAGCTACCCAAACACCGCGCAGTAACATCTGCAAAAATTCTGATCTGATCTGTGAGCGAAACTCAATAGAACGTTGTGTTGCGTTCAGTCCAAGATGGCGGAGCTGCACTCACGTTCCGTTGCAAGCTGCAGCTCGGTCATGGGTGCGTTAAGTTCTAAAGAGTGCCGCTCCGCCATCTTGGACTGAACGCAACACAACTTTCTATTGAGTTTTGCCTCTTGGTACTTCAATACTCTTTGGTGTGCGTCTTATAACAAACACGGACACTAACATCTGTTGATCCGTGCAGGACTTCACTGTAAGCGGACTGTGACCAGCAGGTAACGTTAAAGGTTATCTGCTACTGTAGCAGAGCTGCAAGTTAACGCTGAACTGAGCTGTGTTTTCAGTGTTAAACACTGCTGTAGGTATTCATGCACGACTGTTTACAGAGGTGGAAGACTTACTCAGATCATGTATTGCAGTACAAGTAGAAAAAAACAGAGTTGTAGAGTTACAAATTACTTGTCATTTACAAGTCCTGCATTCAACATCTTCCTTAAGTAATAGTACAAAAGTATTATCAAAATATACTTAAAGTACCAAAAGTAAAAGTGTTTGCGGTGTAATATATCTTATTTTATTGGCTATTATAATCCAATAAATTGTATTAAATATGACTGATAATTTAAATAAAATGTTTTATTTAATTCAAGTAGCCTGCTTGTACATCATTATTTTCTAGGGTTTACAATGTATACAGATTTTACATTTTCCCCTCATACTTCTGTCGGAATGGGTACGAAGTTGGCATTGAATTTAATTTGAAATGGTATTAAAAAGAATGAATTTAAGTTGGAGGATCCTGGGGGTACCCTGTCATCGCGTCTGGCCATCCTAGGTTTCTCATCGCGTCTGGCCATCCTAGGTTTCTCATCGCGTCTGGCCATCCTAGGTTTGTAATTGCGTCTGGCCATCCTAGGTTTGTAATCGCGTCTGGCCATCCTAGGTTTGTAATCGCGTCTGGCCATCCTAGGTTTCTCATCGCGTCTGGCCATCCTAGGTTTCTCATCGCGTCTTTCTATCCTATGTTTCTCATTGTGTCTGGCCATCCTAGGTTTGTCATTGCGTCTGGCCATCCTAGGTTTGTCATTGCGTCTGGCCATCCTAGGTTTCTCATCGCGTCTGGCCATCCTAGGTTTGTCATTGCGTCTGGCCATCCTAGGTTTGTAATTGCGTCTAGCCATCCTAGGTTTGTAATCGCGTCTGGCCATCCTAGGTTTCTCATCGCGTCTTTCTATCCTATGTTTCTCATTGTGTCTGGCCATCCTAGGTTTGTCATCGCGTCTGGCCATCCTAGGTTTGTCATTGCGTCTGGCCATCCTAGGTTTGTGATCGCGTCTGGCCATCCTAGGTTTCTCATCGCGTCTGGCCATCCTAGGTTTCTCATGGCGTCTGGCCATCCTAGGTTTGTCATCGCGTCTGGCCATCCTAGGTTTGTCATCGTGTTTGGCCATCCTAGGTTTGTCATTGCGTCTGGCCATCCTGGGTTTGTTATTGCGTCTGGCCATCCTAGGTTTCTCATCGCGTCTGCACGACTGTTGTTGGTGATTTACAGAAGTGGAAGACTTACTCAGATCATGTATTGCAGTAAAAGTAGAACAAACAGAGTTGTAGAGTTACAAATTACTTGTCAATTACAAGTCCTGCATTCAACATCTTCCTTAAGTAATAGTACAAAAGTATTATCAAAATATTCGTAAAGTACCAAAAGTAAAATGCTCATTATGCAGTGTAATATATCTTAATCCAATAAATTGCATTAAATATGACTGATCATTTAAATAAAATGAATAAATGATTAAAAAAAGTAGCCTACTTGTCCATCATTATTTTCTAGGGTTTAAAATGTATACAGATTTGACATTTTCCCCTCATACTAATAAATGCAAGTCAGAGAGTGAGGTTAGTCAGAGAGGTACAGAATGAATTGGAATGGTATAAAAACAAACTTTCTTTGTCCTTGCAACTTTTATTTGTCAGTATGCATCAGAAACCCATCACTCCAGGGTAGGAGCCACAATGTCAAGAAGATGCACAAGAAATAAAATTGACAGACAGCTGTTCAGAGTATTACTGATTTGTTTGTAAGATTTAGTCCCCAAAATATGTGTGGAAGTTGTGAGAGAGATAACAGGATATATGTCATGCAACTGCATTCCAAGCAGTTTAAGAAGGAATTAAAGATAATGATGGCATTCCTTCATCTTTAAAAAAAAAAAAAAAAAAATCCCCAGAAAAGACCAAAACCAACAATGAATTTAACCTGCATAGAGACATTGTCTGTGGAGCCACAATCTTATATACAGTGGGGAGAACAAGTATTTGATACACTGCCGATTTTGCAGGTTTACCTACTTACAAAGCATGTAGAGGTCTGTAATTTTTATCATAGGTACACTTCAACTGTGATAGACAGAATCTAAAACAAAAATCAAGAAAATCACATTGTATGATTTTTGAATAATTAATTTGCAATTTATTGCATGACATAAGTATTTGATCACCTACGAACCAGTAAGAATTCCGGCTCTCACAGACCTGTTAGTTTTTCTTTAAGAAGCCCTCCTGTTCTCCACTCATTATCTGTATTAACTGCACCTGTTTGAACTCGTTACCTGTATAAAAGACACCTGTCCACACACTCAGTCAAACAGACTCCAACCTCTCCACAATGGCCAAGACCAGAGAGCTGTGTAAGGACATCAGGGATAAAATTGTAGACCTGCACAAGGCTGGAATGGGCTACAGGACAACAGGCAAGCAGCTTGGTGAGAAGGTAACAACTGTTGGCGCAATTATTAGAAAATGGAAGAAGTTCAAGATGACGGTCAATCTCCCTCGGTCTGGGGCTCCATGCAAGAGCTCACCTCGTGGGGCATCAATGATCATGAGGAAGGTGAACGATCAGCCCAGAAATACACAGCAGGACCTGGTCAATGACCTGAAGAGAGCTGGGACCACAGTCTCAAAGAAAACCATTAGTAACACACTACGCAAGGTCCCCCTGCTCAAGCCAGCGCATGTCCAGGCCCATCTGAAGTTTGCCAATGACCATCTGGATGATCCAGAGGAGGAATGGGAGAAGGTCATGTGGTCTGATGAGACAAAAATAGAGCTTTTTGGTCTAAACTCTACTCGCCGTGTTTGGAGGAAGAAGAAGGATGAGTACAACCCCAAGAACACCATCCCAACCGTGAAGCATGGAGGTGGAAACATCATTCTTTGGGGATGCTTTTCTGCAAAAGGGACAGGATGACTGCACGGTATTGAGGGGAGGATGGATGGGGCCATGTATCGTGAGATCTTGGCCAACAACCTCCTTCCCTCAGTAAGAGCATTGAAGATGGGTCATGGCTGGGTCTTCCAGCATGACAACAACCCGAAACACAAAGCCAGGGCAACTAAGGAGTGGCTCCGTAAGAAGCATCTCAAGGTCCAGGAGTGGCCTAGCCCAGTGGTTCCCAACCTGGGGTCCGGGGACCCCTCAGGGGGGCGGCAAAGATCACAGGGGGTGCGCAAGTCTTTATCTGGTTTGAGGTTGAGGTAAAAAAATAAATATTTTCACGTTATGATAATGCAAATTATGATAATACACTAGAATATATAATGTATACAAAAGTCTGTATAAAAACTAATATATTTTTGTTCTCGCTTAAAATTGTAGGCAGGCTACTTAGTAGGCCAAACCTCCGGGACCTCTTAACCTGTGGCCCTTGCTGTCATCAGGTCAGTTGCTAGCTGCTATCATCCTCACTCCTCTGTATCAAAAAAGAAAGTAAGGCTCTATCTCGAGAGTTACCTCAACTTCGGTTTTGGAGGGGGGGCTCAGCTTTTCTTAGACATAAGTAGGGGGGGCGCCAAGGAAAAAAGGTTGGGAACCACTGTCTCCAGACCTGAACCCAATAGAAAATCTTTGGAGGGAGCTGAAAGTCCGTATTGTCCAGCGACAGCCCCGAAACCTGAAGGATCTGGAGGTCTGTATGGAGGAGTGGGCCAAAATCCATGTGCAGTGTGTGCAAACCTGGTCAAGAACTACAGGAAATGTATGATCTCTGTAATTGCAAACAAAGGTTTCTGTACCAAATATTAAGTTCTGCTTTTCTGATGTATCAAATACTTATGTCATGCAATAAAATGCAAATTAATTACTTAAAAATCATACAATGTGATTTTCTGGATTTTTGTTTTAGATTCCGTCACTCACAGTTGAAGAGTACCTATGATAACAATTACAGACCTCTACATGCTTTGTAAGTGGGAAAACCTGCAAAATCGCCAGTGTATCAAATACTTGTTCTCCCCACTGTAGTTTATGCCTCAATTATAAAGAACTTTAATCTTTTCTGTTGTTGCATATTTGTAGACATATTTCTTCATTGTGTCTTCTTACTTAAGGCTTGAGAAATCTTTATCTTTTTTGTATGCACTAAAAACTTTTTATTTGTCCCATTATATTAGTTTCCCACATTGATCACAAAGTTAGATGTCTGTTACAGTAAAACGATGTTTTTTCTTAAGCTTTAATGCTGTGATGATGATGAAGACACGATAAATGACAGGAAATAATTACATGTGGAAAAAAAAAGTGTCTCTGAGGCTAATGAGACTATATAGTAGATGTGTAGCTGAGTGTGTATTATGTTTTCCTCTGTTTTCACCATCTTTTTCACTCTTTGGCGCTCCTCTCCCCTCTCTGTGTCCCTCAATTTTACTCTGGCATGCTTAGTCTCCTCTTTCTATCACCTGATATACTGTAATTTTCTTCACTCTCCCCCTCTCTGCTTATCTTTTGGTCTCTGTGTCACAGGAGGAGAGATGAAGAGGATTGGCCTCTGGTTTTAGCTGTAAGCCATCACTACCTGTGGGAGAGGGATCAGAGAAATAAAGAGGTGGTTGTCCGAAACAAAAAGATACAGTGATCGTTATCTGATTCTTTTGTGTGTCTCTGTGTGTGTTGGTGGTTGTGATTATTCTAGGGTCTGTTCCGACAGCCAGGGGAAGTGTGGGAGCAGCGCATGCTTTGTCCTGACCTGACGTTACGTATACAGACCTCTTACACACACCTGGAGGAGGCCCAGAATCAGCTTCGACACAAGTATATAAGACTCCCCACTGGCAAATTGTGAGAACCCTGTGCAGATGCATAATACATGCAACAAACACACCCACACACAGACACTACAAAAGCATTCTCACATGCAATCACACAGACATAAACCAGAAGTGTTTAGTAAAAGGTTTTTCTTAATTATGTCATTTTTCTTTCATATACACTAAGCCATACATGCTTGTGAAAACATACAAGTTGACATATGTATATTGTATGCACTCAACAAAGTCACAAGCAAATTCATCCAACATTAAGTAGCAAATGGACACATCCTTATGAAAACTAATGGGTGTGTGCCAGGAGATTATTTTAAGACTGCTTCAGACCAGGTTTATTATAAAAAGTCTCTCCCTGATTTATTTCAAGGCATGTATTAGTTTGAATTAGGAATCGTGTGTGTGTGTGTGTGTGTGTGTGTGTGTGTGTGTGTGTGTGTGTGTCTTTGCTGAAACACTTGGCTATAACCTTATTACCACTCACAGGCTAATATACTCAATTGTGTGTGTGTGTGTGTGTGTTTACGTTTGTGTATGTTTGTGAAGTACTGTTATTAACCCTCTGTTTGATCTGTCTCGCACAATAATTCCCCTGACTACCGTATATAAAAGACCACCCAATTTTCTTGCCACTCTAAGCTTCTTCTTTGTCCCACTGCATATATACCGTATACCATATTTGAGTTTGTCCCCGTGTATTTTCAGTGGTTTTGGGTTGGGTTTTTTTGTCTACATTTTCTGCATTATGGATTCATGCTCAACCTAATCACTGTTTGATATTTTACTAAAGACTAACCTGAGCTGAACTGCAAACTTTATGAAATGTAACTTTTTTGTTGTTGTTTCTCTTCACCTACCAGAGGAACAGGAAGTATGCTCCACCATCTGAGCCACAGCAGCAATTCCTTTACTCAGCCAGCCTACGCCAAGAGCTTTAGATAGTAGACTACACACTCACTACAAGAGGAGGTAGGTTAAAAACTACAAACACAACTATAATGAAGTATTGATATTATTATTAACATTTAGTTATCGGGTATAACTACTATGTACCCAAATTTCCTGGACTCAATACACACACTTGCGCATGCAGCCACACACACGCGCACACACACACACACACACACACACACACACACACACACACACACTCACACTCCATCAAGGTGGAAAACACCTTAAAGGACAATTCCGGCACAAAACGAACCTAGGGGTTATTAACAGATGTTTGCATCGCCAGCTTTAAGTCATGACTGGTTTTCAAGACGGTGGCGGCATGTAAACATGAACGTGAGTGACTTTATAATGTATCTTTTCAATAAACTGTCTGTACACTTAAAAAGTTCTCAATAAGTTAACATTTAGGGACACTCATTATGCTACCGTTGAAGTTTGGTGATATTTTGAGCCTTTTTAGTGGTACAAAATAGCGATTTGTTTTTACTTTCCCGGTGCCCCGAATACTAGCGTTGTAAGCTAATCAGCGGTCCGCGCTAGCTTCTTTCAAGCTACAAACACATTTGATTAGCATGAAAACATGTCCCAGAGAACGACAGAGTGGGTACACATCTGTTAATAACCCCTAGGTTCATTTTGCGCTGGAATTGTCCTTTAAAGCCATGTGTGTTACACAGGATAATGAAGATGTGGTGAATGTGCATATGACCCATTTATTTCAGACTGCTGCCAAACATGGTCATCGTTGTTCACCAAAGACTTAGACCAAACACGACTTAAACACATAATTACGCAAGACTATGTATAAATGTATCGTTCTGCCTAACAGCTATTGTGTTTCATTTAATTTAGAGAGGTTGTTGCAATATTCAACATGATTGTGTAGGATTGTTTTATCTCTACATGTCACTTGTTGAAACTGAAGGAGCGCCTAATATCTGCTGAGGATTTAAAGTAATCCTATACTAAGTTAATAGTGATCATACAATTATCAAGAAAATGTCAGATCCATGTTAAACCCAGGTCTAGAGCTGGGACATGAAGCCAGGTCCAACGAGACTTGTCAACCAATTCAGACTGATGGCAGTCACAGGTTTATCCTGGGGTTGCCTGGGTTTTGGTCTCAAAGGTATTATTCTGCTCTAAGAGAACAGAGGAAAAACAGAGATGCTGTGCAGCCTAACCCTTTCAACTTGAGTTGCACAAATTTGTCAAAAGTGACAGCAATTTAATAAATCGCCGCTCTCCATCACACGCATATGCACACCCACCCACACACATTCACACAATTCCCAGTTATGCCCTCCACTGCCCCCTCTCAATGTATACGTAAATTAGGTGTATGCATGGGTGTGTGTGTGTGTGTGTGTGTGTGTGTGAGTATGTAAGAGAGAGAATGTGTGTGCGTGGGCCCTGCGGTCTGGTCCAGGCATTAGGTAATTGACTGTGTCTTTGCTCAAGGCCTTTCATGGATCACCGTCCTTTATTAGCTCACTTTCCAGCACACACACACACACACACACACACACACACACACACACACACACACATCAAGTTCCCAGCAGCTCCACCCCAACCTCTTACCCCCCACCACCAGCACCCAGACCCAATTGCCCGGAAACAAGGAGTGAAAAAAGAGAGAGAGAGAGAGACAGAGAGAAAGAGAGAGAGAGAGAGAGAGAGGCAAGGGAAGAAGGAGGGAGCAGTGACAGGGGAATGAACTAACACGGCCCCAGGAAGTGGAGATAAATAAGTATGGGGAGTGAGTGGGTGGGTGAATGGGGTCTCCTGCAGCTGACAACAGGGGCCGGGGGAGTGAGGTTTTGCTCGATGCATCTATGTTATGTTTGTAAAATACAGTATTGATGGAAAGCTTGTAGGGTCTTTGTGTTTGAGCATGTGTGGTAAAACATCGTTTTCACTGACGCCATTACTGTACAATTAAAGCCATCAGGGATAATTTACCTCACAATTTAAATTAGAGACCCTACATGCAGACATTTGCTAAAGTTGAAACGCATTGCAGGCCGCAAGTCAAAGTATCAGCTGTCATTGAACTTTATTTGCAACAAAACAAACAACAAATAAATTGTATGGTTTGTGAAATGTCATAGCTAGAGATGAGATGACAGAATTGTGTCTACCAGTTCATATTTTGACATACACGTTTATGTCATCATGTCATCCCTCCATGCTTTTGGTGTGCATGCGCTTGTTGGTAGTGCCTGAGAGTCAAACAATGTTCGGATCTGCTTATCAAAACACTCCTTTACATCACCACTAGTGGTCAAAAAGTGCAACACAATATCAGTAAATTATGTTAGATTTGGTGTGTATATAACTATTACCTATAATCTAACTGTCTCTCTGATGGATGCTGCAATATGACAGCTTCCTACTAGCCACTTGCCTAAACAATATGTAACACACACACACTTGCACATGCACACACAAATACATGCATGCATGGAGACAGCCATGAACATGAATACATATTACATCCAGAAACACAATTTTACATGCTGGCTAAACTTGACCTCCCTTTTCTCTGTGATAACACTGCTGCTGCTGTGTAGGGTGTTGTTGAAGAAGAGGATGAAGATAGCGGTGCCTGTTCTCAGCCCAGTCATGTCATTCTGCTGTCACTCAGAGCTCATCAGACTTCAGGTTTCCCCCTTTTCGTCTCTCAGTTTGACGCTCCATCTTTTTGTATCTCTCTCTACCTCTATTTACTCTCTCTTTTTCTTCTCTCACTCTGTGGTAATTAGTGCATTAGTCCTATCGTTGGCATCACCCCCAGCTACAGCAGCATCCAGCAGAGCTCTTGTCACAGCTCAGAGGGCCAATGGAGTGGACAGCTCAACCCTGGTACTCATCATCTTCATACCGTGCCCAGCCAGCTTCCCCCCAGCCACATTATCTAGCTATGTTATCCAGCCATGCTCCTAATTATTTTCAAACCCTAGCCCCAGCCCTCTCACCCAGCCTCTGCCACATTACCTAGCCCTGCTTGTAATCATCACCCTAAGCCTTGCTTCAGCCCTCTGCACAGCCTGAAGCCTCATCATTAACATAGCCCAGTTCTTTCCTGGTTCCAGACCACGGCTCTCTGGCCTGACTATCCCAGCTCTTGGCAGTATGTACACAGCATCCCCAATCCAAACCCAGCCCTAGAAATAGCCGATGACTCATTTATTTACCTTAGCCATCTGTGTCACAGTAAGGAAATCTATCAATGCAAATATAGCCTAGCCTTTCAGGACACACATAATCACATAGATGCCAGTCCCCACCTCTCCAGGAACTCAATGGGCCCCGGCCTAGGCCAAGGGGGGCTGTGTAATGGTTACCCATTCTCCATCTCCTATGTGCCCTTGCCTTGACTTCTCAGGTTCTCTTAAAGCACCATATTTCAACGCCAGCCTGAAATCCAGAGCTCTCCTTGATAATTGTAGCTTTGACTTTACTGTTTTTGTCTAATAGCCATGTCATACCAACACAGTGATGCTGGTTAAACTTGTGGTCGACCTACATAGGTCAACATGCATCATCTAACCGGACTTCGCAACCCTTCTCTAGACCAGGGTGGAATGCGAGTCTCACACTAAACTTGTTTTAAGTCATACTGAATCAATTGCTAAAAGGACAGTGCTGTATTAAGGTGCTCACATGTGTCACTCAAAGATAGCAAGAATGTGAATTGTTTGTGATGAGGAAAGGTTAGGTTTTGTGAGTGAGTGCCTAAACCTCTTAAAGTTGGAAGGCTTAACACAGCCAGCACTGTAATATTCATTGTAAGATAAAATATTCAAAGTTGTTTTAGCTTCTGCACCAGCTAAATGCACCGGCAATGACTAATTTCAAATGCAGATATGGGAAAGCCCTCTCTGCCCATGCTAATTCTGTGGTTGTTATTAGCCATGTCACCAGCAGTACTGCCTGTAACCAAAGAGGATAGCTAATTAGGAGGCTACGTGCTAATCAAGTACACTACAGTGAGTGGTCACGTCTGTGTCTGTCTGCGCTCCAAGCCTTTCCTTCCCCTCACATTAGACTGACACCCATCACAACTTTCCAAAGCTAGCGTCTGATCAGAACCAACACACACTGGTACTCACCAGAACACAGATTTACACAGGCATCCCTGCTATCCTGAACACATGCACATAGACATATACAATCACATGCATGCACATGAATACATGCATATACACAGACGGTTGCCGATAGCCTACCCACACATACACCTTAATGTTGCAACAGCATCATCCTCATTACCTCCTCTTGCCACAACACACACTCTTCTCCCAGATACTCTGGGGTGGCTTTATTATTACCATTGTATTGTGGGTCCAAAGCTTCAGGCAACGGGGACAGGGAAAGTGTGTCTACACACATACAAACACATGGTGGCTCACTCTTAATGGCCTCAGCCATAATGTATTACCATTATGCATACAACTGATGTATGAGGGATCTTTTTAATGGGAACAGTGTTCATTAGCAATTAATACCTAAACTGAAATAGGTCACAAGTAGAGACAAATGAATTAGCTGGGGAAGGGGCTGCAAATGTGTGAACTGATATGTGTCCACCTTTTATGTGTGTCTGTCTGTATATGTATTTCCTACGTTATCACGCCCATCCATCTCTCCGGCTCTCCTGCATTAGTGTCCAGGTTACTGCGGTGAGAAAGAAAGAACGCTAATTCTCCATAACCATTTTACGGCATGTGTAAAACTCTGCAGCCCCTTCATTTGCACAGCCATAAAACATTCCCCCTGCCACACTCCTTCCTACTCAGGACCTCAGATTTATCAATTAACCCAACACTTTGCTTCCATTACAGTGGCATTTTGCACTGCGAGGCGAGTCCTGCATACAGAGTAACACTGAGGGCCGAGCGCACACAACAAGGATATTAAATGGACAATCTCAATTAAATGATTAGCAATCATATTTTGGTGTGACTTGAGAGAAAGAATGACTTTATTATTTATGGATAAAGCTATTGGACCCGACTTGACCAGATTAACCCGGGTCACTTTAGGACCATTTTTTAACTTAATAGAATGAATTTATGTCTATCAAAAGAAACGCCACAAAAGAAAGTCAGGATGATAGGCGAACCTGCTTGACCAGTTTTCTCAGCCGACCATGTCGAAATGGAACGCGCATTGAATGCTAAGTTTTAAAAGTTGAAAGATGCACGACCACGCGCCACAAGAGAAAATTGGGATGATGTCAATTTCTGGCTCGCAAACCTTGCAGTGGGAACACCACGGCGACCATAAACCTAGCTTTACTTGTTTCAAAAGTAATGCTAACAGCTAACTGTTGCCAACTACAACATTAGCTGCCGTCAGCTGGTTAACTCAGCTGTGCTGCCAGGACTGGGAGCTTGGAAAACAGGGTGTTGGTGTTTACACCACTAGTACAGGAACGGGGGGGAATGCTGGCGGGGAGCGGCGCCGTTGTCGTGCCAGAACCGGAGCCTAGCGTGGTGTCATCTCAATTGTCACATGAGCTATGGCTATTTAAAACATAGGTCCGGTAGTTGAATTTATGTCTATCTCTTGTTTAAAACTAATAAATAAATATGGTGTTGACAATTTATCATTAAAAATATTCACAACTTCTCCCTGAAGTAGAATTCAGTAGCAGGTTTAGATTTCTTTATTTAGGCCTGAATGCAACATTCCAACATGACATCATGACTTCGTGGAAACAAACACGCCCACTTTCTTAAGACAAGTGGCGCGTTATCTGTACGCATTTTGAGCTATCCGTGTGTATGTCTACACTGTATACAGCGGACGTAAACATACACGCCACTTTCTAAAGCCAAGTGGCATGTTATCTGTATGCATTTTGAGTGCCATATACAGCGGACGGGTTGGGTTTAGGAAAAGAAGAACCGGTTGGGTTTAGGAAAAGAAGAACAGGGTTGGGTTTAGTAAAAGAACAAAGCGGCGGTTGAGTTTAGGAAACGTGACACGCGGGACACGATCCCCGGTCTCCTGAGTGAAAGTCCTGTGTTTGACCCATCCGCCACCCCGACCAGCCTCCCTACGCAGATTTTCGCCCCTTTCATACTACTCGCTACGACGTAAATTCACACACAATCGCAAGGTAATGTAAGTCAATGGAGACCAAACGGCGTTGATAAACACGCTAAAAAGCGAGTATGCGTCTTGATAACACGGCAGTAATGGCATACGAATTGGCGTGTCATACATACGCATACATATTATGTTATATATGAGGTTAGCGAGAAGTACTACAGTTCAGCAGGAAATGATTAGTTTAGATGGACCATAACAGTGAGAGTAAAAAGAATGAAAATTATTGTGATATTTATCTTTCATATGTTTTGCAGGCTGCCTAGTGACGGTAGTAAACACATCCATGGTACAACACTGACATACCGCCAAACATTGCATTTGTAAACTTATTATTAACGTTACTGTCATTTACCTCCAAGTTATTGTCCGCCTCTCGATGTTACGAACACTCTATCCATTAGACTGTTTTTTAGCTTTGACAAAGTGATCTCTCATGTTTTTCCAAACTATCTTCACTACACTTCTCTTCATTTTTCAGTGTGAAAACTAATTTAAAGCCATTTGGTCTGTACATGACGACCCATACATGTTTGTATAGGCGAACCTGCTTGGCCAGTTTTCCCAGCCGACCATGTTGAAATGGAACGTGCATTGCATGCTAAGTTTTAAAAGTTCAAAGATGCACGAACATGCGCCACAAAAGAAACGCCACAAAAGAAAATCAGGATGATAGGCGAACATGCTTGGCCAGTTTTCTCAACCGACCATGTCGAAATGGAACGCGCATTGCATGCTAAGTTTTAAAAGTTCAAAGATGCACGACCACGCGCCACAAAAGAAAATCGGGATGATGTCAATTTCTGGCTCGCAAACCTTGCAGTGGGAACACCACGGTGACCATAAACCTAGCTTTACTTGTTGCTAAAGTAATGCTAACAGCTAACTGTTGCCAACTACAACGTTAGCTGCCGTCAGCTGGTTAACTTAGCCGTGCTGCCAGGACTGGGAGCTTGGAAAACAGGGTGTTGGTGTTTACACCACTAGCACAGGAGCGGGGGGAAAGCTGGCGGGGAGCGGCGTCGTTGTTGTGCCAGAACCTTTCAAATGGTGCCCCATTTGTAAGGAAGATGCATTTGTGGGATGAGCAGCAGCATGTGGGTTGCGCCCATGAAAAATTTTCCAAATCTTCTCTGCCATTGCCAAACAGGTTATTTTGCTGTTGCTATTGACACTTGTTTTGAGCTTCTGGTACCCCCAGGTGCTGCCAATCAGGTGCCTGATTGGCATCTGATTGGCAGCACCTGTGAGCATGGGCCCTACTACTGTAAGTACAGCTACAGTCAGTAAGTGTCTGCTCCAAGAATCGGCATGCCGCATTTGACTGATCTGGATAGGGCCCTTGCGATAGGGCAACTTCAAGCTTCAAAGCTTGTCATCTTTGGAGATAATCTCAATGTAGAGAGATATAGAGATGAGATTCTGCAACCAGTGGCAATCCCATATCTCCACTCTATCCTCCAAGATGACAACGCTCGCCCCCACAGGGCGGTGTTTATCAGAGACTACCTCCAGAATGTGGAAGTGGAGAGGATGGAATGACCTGCTAGCAGTCCTGACCTCAACCCTATTGAACACTCGTGGGATCAGCTTGGGCATGCTGTTCGTGCCAGAGTGACCAACACAACCACGTTGGCTGATTTGCGACAAATGCTGGTTGAAGAATGGGATGCCATCCCACAGCAGTGTGTGACCAGGCTGGTGACCAGCATGAGGAGGAGGTGCCAGGCTGTTGTGGCTGTGTATGGTTCTTCCACACGCTACTGAGGCTCCTGTTTGTGAAATGAATACATTGTTAAATTGCCAATATGTCTTGTTCCTTCAAACTTCAATCATCCAATCTACCAAACACCAAACGAGTCAATGGCAGAATAAGCTGTTTGGCATTGGCAGAGAAGATTTGGCAAATTTTTCATGGGCGCAACCCACATACTCAGCACTGCTGCTCATCCCACAAATGCATGTTCCTTACAAATGGGGCACCATTTGAAAGGGAACTAAACAGGCTTTTCAACAGTATAAGATTTATTGCCAAAAAGCATTGTTACCACAGAGAAATAATCTACCAAACACAAATTTCCTTACTTTTTGTGCTAAGTTTATATGGACGGAATATTTCGAATAATAACGGACATATTATGTATGTTAAAAAAAGGACTAGTGTAAACCCTAGTTAGCATATATAGAAAAGGCATTATTTCGGGAAACACAACAATACAGCCAATTTAAATGAGATGAATAACCTATAGTTTCAGCCAGAGAAAAAATTAAAATAAAATATATCTACTGTATAAAATGCATTGTCATCATGGTTATTCTGAGGCAAAGTTGAGATGGGAGATTGTTTTCAGGTTTATTTAGATAGTTTCCATCCGTGTATACATGGATGTAAGAGAAAGCAGGCAGACAAGCAGGATAAGGATGTCTGTGCTTTTTAATGGACCGCCTGTCCCTGTGCAGATATGCTCCACTGAACCATACTGTATGTAGTGTGGTATAATCACTGCCTTTCTCTATCTCTATCTTCTGCCATCACTCTTTCTTTCCTTTGCTGTCTTGTTTATTTTTACACTTGTTCTCTTTTTCTCTATCCTCCTCACCTACAGTACCTAGCTGCAACTTTTTTTCTGCCCCCCAACCCCTTTCCTCGCAAACTATGTGTTGTGTGTGTGTGTGTGTGTGTGTGTGTGTGTGTGTAATAGCTGAGTGCACAATACACACACACACACACACACACACACACACACACACACACACACACACACACACACACACACATACATACTTGAGGAACATGACAGCAGTGGGTTGGTGATAGAAGTCAACTCTGGCTGTGAAATGGAAATGAATAAGGATGAAGCTATAGTGTAGATGGACACAGTGGGTGCAGCAGACAGGAAACATAGACTTACATGTGTGTTTTGCATTAGAAAATCGAAAGAATACATTTTCTAATAGCAGGTGGAAGATGTGTTTTGATTCTCTTACGTTGCCTGCTTGCTGCTGCTTCCCTGTCCGTCTGTCTATCTGTCCATCTATCTAACGTCTCACAGACAAGTGTCTTTTGGTGATACAAGCTTTGTGTGCGTGAAAGCATGGGTTTTTCCAATGTGTTTGTGATTGGTATATTTTGTTTTGTAGACTTGGTAAGCAGCCTGATTTTTATGTGAAAGCCACACCACACCTATACCTATGCTATTAGATTGCTGATATATGTGCATGCCTGTGTGTGTCTTATTGCAGGCTCATATGGTCTCTAGCCAGCACAGGGAGCATGTGGGGGGGGATCTGGAAAGGGAAGCAATCACAAACACTTAAATCTGCAAATGGCCTTGATGTCCTGTGCTAAGCAGTCTGTGCTGACTGATGAGCCTGTTAACCCTGGCTGAAACAACTCCAGCACAGGGGATTAGACAGCAACGCTGGTCCCGGCTGTTCCTGGCCCATTTTGCATGGGAATTGTGCATATTTAATCTAAGGTGTGCCGAGGTCCAAAGACAAGCCCCCCTCTTCTCTGTTTCTCATTATAGATGTGTAATAGCACCCTGAGGCCGGGGCTTTAATTCACCAGTCCCAGTCTTAATCTTACCCTCAATCTCAGCGCACACCTTCCCCCATGGCCTACTCTCAACTCAAATCAGTCCTAGTCCCAGCTGTCTTCTCAATAATTGTCTCTCCTAGTCCTATACATTGTGCATTAGCCTAAACCCTGCAAGTCCTAGGACAAAGCTCAGACAGTAAGCAGCCCAGCGTTAAAACAACGCAAGGGGCTGTGCTGGTGGGG
This sequence comes from Sander vitreus, assembly GCF_031162955.1. NCBI lineage: Eukaryota > Metazoa > Chordata > Actinopteri > Perciformes > Percidae > Sander > Sander vitreus. The sequence goes on from NC_135855.1 coordinate 28,753,678, forward strand.
GGAGCCCTGTTTGAGTACATCAATGAATTTAAAGGGTTATCAGAAGACAAAATACTGCACAAAGGTTTATAATTAGTGCTGTCAGTTAAACACGTTATTAATGGCGTTAACGCAAACCCATTTTAATGCCGTCAATTTTGTTATCGCGAGATTAACGTTCTTTTTGACCTAGCAAACTTTTTAGTTTTTTTCACATGCTGTTGCAACAACTAGTAACGTTAGAAAAACTACAACACCACACCGGATCTAGCTAGACCGGAAACAAAACAACAGACACACTTGTTTGGGCTTGCGAGCCGGCGAAAGAGTAGTACACACCTGCAATCGCTTTTCGGCAAAAATCGCCGTTTTGAATGGGAAAATGTCATCCACGTGAATCGTGTAGATCCAAAGAGTTTTTATTGGGGGGAGGGGAGGGTCCGAGACCCGGTGCTAATACGGCACCGGTGCCTTAACGACCGTTATCTACCGGACCGAATAGCAACGCAGATTTCGGTGCTTTATTTAGGTGCCACTTAAATGCCTGCGCTTCTCTCTGATGCTCCGAAAACGGACGTTAGAGGGAACTGAAACATCGCCGCACGGGACGCTAGTCAACACTACACTTAGCAGCAGCTAATGTTAACCTACTGTTAGCTAGCAGCTGGAGTAAACACGGTTAAAATGCTGACAGCTAAACGGTGTAAAGCGTGACTGTATTTCACTGGAGAGGAATCTAACACAAGACTGACAGCTGCCGTTGAAAAAACACAGACTCAGCCTCGTGGTGCATTCAGAGTTATTGTAAAATACCCTTTTTCCATCCAGTGACTGTTTTCGCCGTTTTGTGCTCCTTTGTTTTTTTAGATCAACTTTTTATTGTTTTATATTTTTGAACATACAGAACAGACAAATACAATGGAATAAGGTGCTCCTTTTTTATATATATATATATATATATATATATATATATATATATATATATATATATATCTCTTTCGGTTCAGGCACCGTTTTAAAAGTATTGTTGTATAATGTTGATAAGAGCATTAAAATGAGAAAAAATAATGGGACAAAAAGAAATCAAGGGACATTTAGAATAGAGAAAAATGTGTGATTAATTGCGAGTTAGCTGGCAAGAACACTGTTAAATGTGACAGTTAAGATTATGTGTTTCAAGTAATTCTGGTTAAGGCTACATTTCTTTTCTTAAAAGATTATTTGTTGGGCATTTTTGGCCTTTATTTTTGTAGGACAGCTGAAGACATGAAGGGGGAGAGAGAGGGGGAATGACATGCAGCAAAGGGCCGCAGGTTGTAGTCGAACCCGGGCCCGCTGCGTCGAAGAGTAAATCTCTATATATGGGCGTGCGCTCTACCAGGTGAGCTACCCAGGTGCCCAGGTTACATTTCTACATGGTGGAGATTCATGTATGAGACTGATTTCCTGAGTATTACTGTAATGTATTACTTTTCTGCACCATGTACAGACACATGTCAGCTGTAGCCGCTCATTACTTCAGTAGTTGTGTCCGTGTATGGACTTGCTGCTGCTTTTTGTTTAAATGGTTTCTTTGTTTCTTCATGTTGCATTAGTTGGGGATTCTGCAACCATTCCCTGATTAATGCGCTTGAGTGTCAATGACAAGAGCTCTCTGAAGCATCTATCCATCTAATTCCATCTATCACTCAATCTCTTTCTCTCGGTCCTCTCATCCCCCTCTAATCCAGTCAACACTTCTCTGCAGGACAGAACAATTTATGTGTCTTCTCGTTTACTCGTTCCTCTTACCCTCATCTTTTCTTTTTTCCCTCTTCCTTTTCTTCATATTCCCTTTCAGAGAATTTTGTCATGCATCTCTCATGCATCATATTACTACCTTATTAGAGGAAAGTATGTGTAGAGTGGCTGTGTGTGCATGTACTGTACATAGTTCCAAGAGGGACCCCATGCTGTGTGTGTAATTTGTCTGTGTTTGTACATGGTCCCAAACATCTTTGACCACTGCAGAGCAGGAGAGAGATGTTTAGAGAGACAGAGAGGGTGAACAAAAAAAGATTGAGAAAAAAGGAAAGAGAGGGGGGGAGAGAGGGGAAAAACAGGATGATAACAAAAGCAGCTTGGATTTCACAGAAGCATATTTCATCAATCATGTGAATAAGTCGTGGTGATTATGCATGGCGGTGGCAGGCCGAGGGGGGGCTGATTACCATACACCATAAAGGCTGCTTTCTTATCTCACACACACTGATTAGTTTCTGTCTACAGATAGCCTCTCACTCTTCGCTCTTTTTTCACACACACACACACACACACACACACATAAACCTACACAGACACTCATGTGGTGCGTCTATCTCTGGCATACACATGCATGCGTGTGTGCTCATGCAAACGCACACACACGTTGATGCTAAAATTCCAGGTAAATGGAATTTACCTGGTGACAGGAGGTCAACCCCAAGAGCCAGATGAGAAAGGTTCCTGGAGCCTCTCATTGCTCACTGGTTTTACTTAATCAGGAGTCAGAATAATCTTCAAGAGAACTGTGGTAAAACCATGGAAAATGCACTAGAGATCGCCCAATCACAATTTTAGCCGCCAATACTGATTGTCGATTGTCAATGAGCAAAATTGTCCGATAAATGGCTGATACCAATCGTTTTTGTGTTGTTTTGTTTAGTTATTGCAGCTGATATAGCTGTAAGCCAGTTTGCCTGTTTGTAGTGTACTGGGATCTCCACCAGGTGGAAGCTAACCTAGCTATAAATGGTTTATGACTCTATAGTATGAATAAGAATCACAAGTCAGTCTTGTTTGTTTCTTATATCCTTTTCACTTAAGATTTAGCGCATATATGCAGGTTTTTTAAACAGGAAAATCCGCTAATGATAGATCCTTTCCCCATTGCCAGTAGACAAGTTTGCCTTTGTTTTTTTGTCACGTTTAATGTCACGAACGTGTGACGCAGGAATGTGTTCCTGCTACAGCTTTGACACAGTGCACAAAACTGCTAACTTTGCTGTACCCTTCTTATTATACCTCCATGTGCTGTACTCTCACTTGATATATTCGCTGCTAAACTTAAACTCTCCTCTGCTCTGACCGCTTGCTGTGCAGTCTCACCCGGTCCACCACACACTCCCCAGACACACACTATGTTCTGGCTCTGCTATTCCCCGTCCATTCAATCAACGGAGCAGTAGGCTACGAGGAGCAATGCAACAAGCTAAAGTAAGACTAGGACAACTAGAATAGGCAATGTAATAATTACATACCAATATGTGAATTGAGTGGCTGGTCGTCCAGCCCTATAAATTTCATGACTTTTCTTGTGATAGTGAATATTCTGTAATATATTGCAATTTATTACCTTTTTTCCAACTTCAAATTTTTCCCAATTTCAAATTATGTCCCCAAAAAGAAACTTTCAACATTTTTTGTTTTTTTTGTTTGTTCATCTCACTTCAATTTTATTGCTGCAAAATGGGTTTGTCAAGCAGACAAACTGACCAACACATATATAATAAAAGATTGATACTTGGCGTCTGTGTATCGATACAGTATTGCCACGGAAAATGCGGAAACATTTTGTTTTTCTTCTGACTCTCACAGTCGTACGGGCGGGTGGTCTCTTTCGTTGTTTGTTTTTCCTGGCGTTTGAGTGCCGAATTACATTTATCGTGTTAAATTTGTTTATTTTGCTTACCCCACGTTGCAGATGGCATATGTAATATCAGTCTCACACACTTTGTAGAAGTTCCACACCACTGACATGTTTTGTTTGTAATAGCGTGCGTGTGCCTGAGCAACTACATGTGCAGCTCCTGGCCAATGAGGTGGGTGGGAGGCGCCTGGGGGACTTCACTACACATGAAGTCAGGCACAGGTAGGGCTGGGTATCGTTCAAATATTTTCGATACCGGTACCGATACCAATACCGTGATTTCGATACCGGTTCCTAAACAATAAATTTTTCAATACCAATTTAATAAAACAAAAATAAATTGCGGCACAAATCTTTTTATTTATTTTACCGCTCCTACTACGTGAGCCCCGTCTCTGTGCGTAACGTAGAGTTTTTCCTGCCTGCCTCTGCGTCGTGTAACGTTAGACAGCCAATCACAAAAATTATTAGATCTTGGTAGATGCTTATTGGCTCAGTGACGCTGATGAGACTTACTCCTTACGTATTGAAATTGGGTATTGAATGGCGAAGCATTTTTCGATACTCGATACTTTAGAGGCAATTTGTCGGTGCCTAAAAAATATTGAATTCGGTACCCAGCCCTAGACACAGGCACGCGGTTGTTGCTCTTGGCCGCATGAATGAAATTGTAACCATATGTGTGTAGTTTATCGGAGACTAAGAGATTAATGCCAATCGCTCGCTTGTGTGTTTTTAGTAAATATCAGGGATGAACCGAATTCAGGATTCGCCTTTGGATTCAGCCGAATTTTGGGCTTTTTGACGGGGTTCGGTTTCTGCTTGCGCTACGCTGGTCGACGTAATGACGCCACCGTTGATTACAGGAAGGTGTTTACGTAGGTGGACCATTCAATGCAGTAGGCTGTGAAAAAGTGAAAATGGAACTCGTGAGCAGAAACAGTGTTGTTTGGCAGTACTTTCAGTCAAAAGAAGGCGATTCAAGTCAAGCTACATGTTCAATTTGCAATGCCGATTTGTCTCGTGGTGGCAAGGACCCTAAACAATACACAACATCGCCGCTGTTAAAACATTTGCGTAAGAAACATCCAAAAGAATACGAGTTGTGCATGAAGGAATCTACAGACAGCAGCCAAAATGCAACTTCAGGTACGACAAAGGAAGGACAGTCATAGCTAAATACTTGTGTTAACCAGACAACGGATTCGGTATTCGGATTCGGATTCAGCAGAATCTTAAGCAGTGGATTCGGCCGAACCCCAAAAATCTGGATTTGGTGCATCCCTAGTAAATATCGGCCAATAATGATCGGCAGGCGATCAATCAGGGAATCACTAAAATGCACCGAACACTTTGGTTTCTGAATGGCACAAGTGACCACTATGTGGGCAGACGATAAACAGAATGTAGTAGGTTGCTGACATGGTTAGACAGGTTTCAAGGCTCTTTCTACAAGTTGAATCAAGGTTTGGTGTGCCACCACACTGCTGTGTAAAACGGTTGATGCAGTTATGTGAAAACCACATTCTAGCAAATGTTGTATTCTCTTTGCAGGAAACACAATAATCCACAATATAAATACCATTCTTCTGTATCTTAAAATAAGGTTGTTTCTAAAAAGTAAAAACATTTATTTTACAATAGGACTTTTACACCTTTTGTAAGCCAACATTTATGTCCACTTTGCTTTACCTTTTATTTTAATGGTCATTAGGAAATTGAAAACAAAGTCTTACTATATTATTCTCATGCGTTGTTGTGGTCCTGTTTTGGTACTGTAGGTCATTTTCCTGGAATTGTGGCTTTTACATGATGCAGAACGGGCGAGAGAAAGCAGAGGAGCATGAGGAGGTGAGGCTGGGGCAAAATTAGCTACGTATGAAAGGCCTCGCTTTGTGTCTCAACCAGGGAATTAGAAATTACTCTTTTCTCTTGCACTCCCCTCTCTCTCTAACTCAGATATATAATGTAAACTCATTTGGTATAACTAGGCACGAGCTGCGTTGGGCTGTGTGTCTGCATGTGAGAAGTGCGCCTGGGATGCATTAGGGCCTCCTGACAGGGGCCTGGGTGAAATAAGTGAAATTAATGGAGCTCCTTTCATGTCGGACAAGGCCGCGGCACCCCTTTCACGCCGTGTACAGTCACAGAAAAGTCAATACTTTTTTATTACTCCTCGCTTGCCCTACATTCCCCGCTACAAGTGCTCTGCTCACTAATTGGTTTGAGTTTGCAGAGAAAGAGAGAGAGAAACAGGTGAGAAAGCGAGGGAGAGGACTCCATCCCAAAGAACACTGAAGCAAATAAATCAATCTCATATTTTTTTCTCCCCGCTGTCTTTTTTCATTGAGTAGCATCATGGCAGAGAGAGGGAGAAATGAGAGAGAGAAATAGAGGAGAGAGGGTAAATGGTTGGTTAGAGCACGCCTGGTCCCCAGGGAGCATAATGATATCTGGGAGCCTGTTAATGGAGACGAGTGGTTAAAGTGGTCTGGGGCCTGGGCCAGGTCACCCCTGGGGGTTTCTAACCAGCAACCTCCCCTCAGTTGGCTGCTTGCGCTCTGGGCTCAGAGACACAATGGAACATCCCACCAAAATATAATTTCAGGCAAACGCTTTGATAGATTTGCAGAAAATGGCATGTAGCTCAACTATGTGTGTGTGTGTGTGTGTGTGTGTGTGTGTGTGTGTGTGTGTGTGTGTGTGTGTGTGTGTGTGTGTGTGTGTGTGTGGATGTTAAGTTTAAGATGTTAAGATCAGTCTTAAAATACATCAAGATCTGTTTAGCGATTGTTTCCATGGTGTTGCATTTCTCAAGCCTTGCTGCATTAATGTCATCCTGTATGTAAAATTACCAGAAATACTGTCAGTATGTGTTGTTATTTTGTATTATGGCACGTGGTGCTGAAGGAACACATATTATAGTTAATATAATAAGAATGTTTTGCAGTAGTAAATCAAAATGACAACGCAACACATACACCTTGTGAAGGGTTTGGAATTTCCCTACTGTAAAAACTTTATAACTGTGTGCCTGCATTTCTACAAGTATACCTGTGTGTGTGTGTGTGTGTGTGTGTGTGTGTGTGTGTGTGTGTGTGTGTGTGTGTGTGTGTGTGTGTGTGTGTGTACTGTATGTATGTGCCCTGTCTGACAGTATGCTGTTCACTGTTGTGCTAAGCTTAAGTGGCAGTGGGGTTAGCCTCTTTCAGAAACAGCGCAGCCACAAATTGATGTGACACTTTGAACCCCCCCTGCCCCCCTCTCCCTCCCCACCAGCCCACCACCTCCCACAAACACACACCAATCAGCCTCCAGTTAAAAGGAGGTTCCACCAGTCTCGTTTTCTTTCTGCATCCCAGCTTTCACAGCTCTAGAGTGTGGGCTAGGGTAGGTTTGGGGGGGTTACAGCATGCGTGGATGTGTGTGCGTGCAAGCGTGTGCATATGTGTGTGAAGGAGCTGTCACACAGGGCTGGCATCACCATCCAGTTTGCCATCTCTTCTTCAGCTTGACAAGTCCCTGCTCCCTACCCCATGGCTAACACACACACACACACACACACACACACCCCATCTCTCTGTCTCTCTCACTCCTGTCTCACAGACACACACACACACATATGTGATTACACCGATAACAAACTCACATGCACTGTATAAATACATACAATGAATACATTAATAAGCACAAAAAACCCACACACACGCACAAATGTATCGAGATGCACAGGCAACCACATGGTGCATATTACACAATGAATGTGTTTCACAAAACACGCAGCATGCTCTAAAAACTGTGACAGTACCACATCACATCATTGGTACTGAAAACTGTTGAAAAGCTGAATTTAGAATTTGCTTCAAGTTTTGTGTACAAGAGATTCTCTTTGTGTGGCATCACCGTTTGCTGGTCGTTTGTGTGTGTAAAACGTGTGTGAGATCTTCTCCGCAGTTGTTGGCGTCAGATTGCGGAGGGCTTCTGTTTGTTACAAGGACAGGCTTGTCCCCGCCCCCAGGCGTCTGCATTACGATGATTGTCATGGCGATGGAGTGTGAGTGACAGGCGGGATCACATGTGGTAGCCGGGGAGCAGGAAGCCCGCACCGCCCCAGTCCCTGACATTAGTTTGTCCTTCATCAAAACTTTACACTCGTTTATAACTACTCACTCCCTCTGTTGCAAAATCGCTCTCATTTACTTCTTTTTTTTTTACCATCTGTCTCTCTCATGTACTGATCTCTCTTTCTCCCTTTTATTTATCTTTCTTTGGTTCTTTCTCTCTCATTTACATTTCATTTAATACTCTTATATCTCCACTTCTCTTTCTCTCATTTATTTCTCAATTTCTTTCTTGCAGTCTTCTTCCAGTGCCAACCTTAACACATCTTTTTTTTTTCTTCTGGAAAACACACACGTCATATGCACAATGCACTCCCCGACCACCCAGGCTGGTTATTAAAGTGGGTTTAGAAACACCTATGGAAAACACACACGTGTGTGTGTGTGTGTGTGTGTGTGTGTGTGTGTGTGTGTGTGTGTGTGTGTGTGTGTGTCCGTGTGTGCAATGCATTTTTATCCATGTGCATTTGCCTCAGCAGTTTTTATTTGTCAAGATGTATATGTTGATGCAAACTTATGCCTGTGTGTGTATATACCCAAATGCATGTTTATGAGTGTGTTTTGGTGAGAGAGCTAGAGCTTTTTGTGCATAACAGCAGAAAAGGAGGTCAGGGTTTGCGTGGAGACTCAGGCATTTATCATTAGCCTGCTGCCGCTGCCGGTAATGTTGCCTGTTACAGCCGTGATTAAGAGCCCCGCTTAGTTCCAGCAGCCGGTGCAGACGCACAAACACACACTTACATGTGTGGTACCAACTACGTCTCAGGTCCTCTGTAGTTTTACAGGAAACTCTCTCTTTTACACCCAGTTTGGTTCATGCGTTCATGTTAGTGTGTGTTTGTTGTTTGGGGGCTGAACTGTACATGGTCTCTAACTGTGAGGAGGCTTCAGGGCCTGATGAGAAACCTGTCACAGTCACTCATGAAAAGAGCAATTCACTGCTACACACACACACACACACACACACACACACACACACACACACACACACACGCGCACACACACACACACACAGAGCAGGAAAGTTGCACATGGTGAGTGTATTTGTGAATCATAATGGATGGATGTACACCTTCTTCCCCATTTATGAAAGCCAGAAAACTCTCATGGCAGCCTTAGTGTCATTCAGTCATCTCCATTGGAAAAGGGTATTCCTTTAAGGTAATTCCTTTTTAAAACCACTTTTGCCTCTCACATATTCACATGCTCATCATTAAACACTACACAATTGCATCCTTACAACTCTACTTTTTTAAATTATTCAGTATGTATCCAGGTACAAAGAGAGAGAGAGATGCACATTGTCATTGAATAGAGATGAATATAAGACACAGTCTGTGTTCCCTGTTGAACAGGTCATCTCCTAATTGTCTTGGGCCTTTGATTGGTTTGCAGAATTTTTGAAATGGATGAAAAATTACTTTTTTGACACATTTGAAGTGGGTGACCACTGGTGTTTGTTTTGTTTTAACCTTCTATTAGCCTTATGTTTAAACTCTGATATTTTAACTTGATGAAGGCAAAACAAGATTGAATTTCCTTCCTTTTCTCTATTTCCCCCCCCCCCACCATTTCTCTCCATCCATCCTCCTGGTGTCCTCTCTGCCTTGCCTCTCCTTCCTCCAGCCGGTCAAGACTGTTCGCCACCAACAACATCTTTCATAAGTGTGCTCCTCTCTACTCCAAGGCAGGCATCATTGTGTGACATACCTCCTTCTGGCCTGAGAAAATTGAGAGAAGTACAAATAAAGATTGCTTAATGTATTTATTATGTTGTTTTTATTTCAGTGGCTGATGTGTCCATGTGAACATTTTCTTTCTTTGAGTTTTTAAGTTCAGCATCACTGAATGGGAATGTGCAAAAAAGCAGGTCTAATCTGGCGACTCATTCTAAGAGACAGCACGTATACCTGTAGGCAGTGATAGTGCCAGCATTCTAAACATATCGCAAACTATTTCTATCGCAAATCAATTTTGTGTCAGGTGAGAAACACCCATCACATAAATAATTTTCCATGAATGCAGAAGTTCACTTTCCTTTTTAGCAATAAAAGGCCAAAAGCAGCTTTGGTACTTACATTTGGTGATTTCACAACCATTAATTGATTGTGAACACAACAAAATAATTCATGAACATTGTTTAATTCTACTATTTGGCCAGTCTGGATAAGTAAGTGTATTTTTATAATATGGTACAAGATGCCAGATTTGTGTCATTATAGATGTCATATGGATTTAAAATCACACCATGGCTAAAATGATGATACTAATCATACCGTTATTACTAATATATAATAATCCTGTAGGATTGGAGCAACATGCTAGATTATAAGGCTGGCTTGCTGGGGGTCATTGAGGACCAAAATGGATTTAAAAAAGGTCCAATATTTTAAACAATGGCTGATCATGTTGGGTAATTCAACATATAATAGTGACTGAATTACACAGTTTTTGACTTTGATGTATTAGACTTGCTTCCTGTTAACTGACCTTTCGTTATCAGAACATGTGAACTTAGCATATCACATTTCTTGTTTTGTCCGACCAACTATCCAAAACCCAAATCGCAGAAGACTAAGAAAACCATAAAATATTCACATTTGATAAGTTGAAACCAGTAATTTCTTTTTTTGCATTTTTTGCTTAAAAACCAAAAAGAAACAATAATTAGGTAGTTGTTTCAGCTCTAAAAAATACTTGAAACAATATCTTCCTCAGATGTATCAAGTTCCTTTATTCTGAAACCTTTTGAAATACTTTATTTAAAATTTGATTTTACATTATTTATACTAGCACTGAACTTTGTCTTGAAGTGAAGACTTCACATGACACCTTCTCCTGCTAGGCCCTGAGGCAGGACTTCATCACATAGTTGGCTGTATAAAGTGGTTTCATTGTCTCTACTCTCCATCACTTTCTGTCTCTGTCACAGACACAGGACACAGCAGTTTTATTATTTATTATTATTTTATTAAAGCTCCTTGTTAATTCTCTCAAACTTCCCCCTGTCTTCATATGCTTTTTCTTCTTTTTTTCCTTTCTGTCTGTCTTCCCTCTTCTTCTCTTCCCCTCCTCTGTGTTGCTGGCATTCCCCTGAGCCTGTGCTATAAGGCGTGGAAGAGGAGCAGAGACGGAGCATTTAGTAATGGCTTCTTAATGGGCTTGTCGACAGCCACATTAGAGCGCACAGGCAGCGGGCGAGGCCGGGCAACGATATGCCAAGCCAGATGCCATGCCAGCTGTGGCACTCCGCTCTCTCACTCACACTCTCATTTGTAATCACATTTCTCATACGGATGGACACCATGTGCGTAAAAGAGAGAAAGCAGACAGACAGGCATGTCCTCTCCCAATTCCTGTCAGTATATTCTTTTCATCTGCTCTGTTCTGTTTGTTTCTATCTTGCTCTGCTGCACTGGGTTCTTCTAATTCACAGTCTTAGGCTGCAACAAAACAGTTTTTAGGTTTTTTACCAGGGTGTAGTGGTATGAAAAAACATAAATAAACTGAACGATAGTCAGTGAATGCAACTTAAACAAAAATTGGAGGTCATCAACACTGTGATAACTTTGTACTCACCACTTGTTGAGCTCTAAACAGCAATGATGCTAAAAAAGAAGTACAACAGAGCAAGAAACACAGGCAGTCAGAGGATCATACATTCACCTTCCCATCATGTATTTGCACGACCTACTTCCCACAATAGGCAGTCCATTCAAACATTTAGCGCTCATTCAGTCAGCATACAACAACGCTGAGCTCTATATCCTCACTGCTACACCCTCACTGCTACACCGCTGCCTGCTTTCAGAAATGTAACTCCATCAACCTCCCCAGTCTCCTGCATGAGCATTTAGTTGTATGTGAATTTTGAATGTTTTATCCGTGTTCATTAAATGTTGTGTATCACAGGCTCTGCCAGTGCTCTGTTCAAGCCTGCTCAGATCTGTTCCAGAGAATCACAAAGGGAATTAAGTTAATGAAAAAAGAAGGGGGAAAAAACAAGAAAGGAAAAAATAATGGAGGGGAGGAAAAGGGAGGAAACAAAAATCAAAAGGAAGAGTACAAGATGCAAGTTTAGCAACTAAGTATATAAAAGAATGCTGCAGGAAGGAGAGAACGAATAGTTTGATTAAAGTGAGGGGAAAAGGATGTCAGAGTTAGGGTGGAGTGATTAAATGAATAGATGGATGATCGAATCAATTAATGAATGTTAATGTGCTACAGTGTAACCAGGGACTGGAATGTCATTGTCAAAGGTCTTATAGGTCTCCAGTAGGGGGAGCCATGTGTCAGTGACTCCAGTCTGTGTCAAAGACCTTCATCAGTGTGTGTGTGTGTGTGTGTGTGTGTGTGTGTGTGTGTGTGTGTGTGTGTGTGTGTGTGTGTGTGTGTGTGTGTGTGTGTGTGTGTGTGTGTGTGTGTGTGTGTGTGTGTGTGTGTGCTGCCAAAGATTGAATAGTCAGAAGGTGGTTCTTTGTTTCCTCATCTGATCTGATCTTGTTGCTATCAAACCACATTTTCCTGCGTCAGCGATGATCAAGTGTGATGAGGATCCAAAGAGAATAAGGTAAGTGTGTGTTTTTGTGCTTCCGTGCATGTCGGGCTGTGTGTGTGTGTGAGTTCATGTATTGGCAGCTGATGGCATTTTAAGAGTTGAATCCTATATACTGACTGGCGGCCCTCTACACTATCGACAGCTGCCAATTGTCACTCTGATGACTGACAGTTCTGTATTGATGGACGGGACCGAGACAGAGACTGCTGACAGAGAGATGGAGGACAAAACAAAAGGAAACAGAGCATCATTGGCGGAGAGGGGCAGAGGAGACGGCAAAGAGAAGGAGGAATAAGGCCGGGGGAGTGCGCTGACTGGGACCAATAAACTTTCTCAATGTCATGGGTAAAGGGAAAGGGGAAGATGAGTGGACCTGGGTCTGGATCAGTCCAAACTCAGATCTCTTATGTATCACAAGTACATTTTCTTTAAAATTCTAGCTATGAAAATTGTTTATTTTACAAAAAAGAACTTGTTTCTTTTATTCAATGTTTTATTCAACTGTATCAGAGACGTTGAGACCAAACAGAAGTACTATACTAATATGATTGCAGTAAAACTCATGACACTTTTTGGTGTTTATTTATTGTCCAACTGTATTACATTACATTAATTTGGCACTTTTGTCCAAAGAGATTTACAATAGGTCTTTTTCACAGCAGATATTTTGACTTGCTAAAGTGCTAAAAGTTTTTTTTTTCTGGTTTTGTTGCTTTTAGGAAATGAGATGCTAGCAAAGGCTAGCATAGCAAGTTTTAGGTGTAGTCTGAAAGGGTGCATTTTCAGCCTGCTGCAGAAGATGGGCAGTAGCATCAGAGACTGCAGGAGAGTGATGTGGCTGCCAGTTGTCCAGAGGCAGAGAAGTGAAGTTTGTTAAAACACTGCAGTCTTGAACTGGATGCAAGCTGCAACAGGAAGCCAGTTTAGTTTCATGTAACTAATAATTTGTATGCATATACGTATATGTATGTAATCTGTACATATTAAATGTACACCTTTAACGTTTTTCAAGTACAAAATCAGGCATTTAACATAAAAGGTACAGAAACTAATCTTAGTCTTATTAAAGTTTGTTTTTTGGCTTGCTTGCTTTTTTGGGCTTTAATCTCAAAAGCCTCTAAACTGAAAGGTGTCATGGCTCTGTAAAGGAGGAAAGGTCTGATAATTACTTTTTCTTGTTTCCTATTGTTTTGGCAGGGTATTTTTGGACTGAGCCGTGATCTTTGTGTGTCTCCTGACTGACCTTCTTAGCCACAATATTTTATATACTCTCACGTACAGTACACACACGTGTGTGTGTGTGTGTGTGTGTGTGTGTGTGTGTGTGTGTGTGTGTGTGTTTTGCCTCACCTCAGGAAACTTGTGGCTAATTCCATTAGTGGGAGGAGAGAGTATGTAAATGAGGGGAGACAGCTGGTGGTGAGGGGAGGTTGATGGAGTGAGCCTGGGGGGCCACTGACACACACACACACACACACACACTCATTACACTTTCACACGTGAAGACATCGTCTTCATAACAATACTTCAGTAACTCAAACTGAACGTTATTGTATGTGTATGCATAAACACAGCAGATTTCAGGTTATAATGACAATGCGCACAAAACATGGTGTTACACATACAAATAATATAATAACAAGGCTTTTGTTGGGTAGATAGTATGTAGTATAGAGCAGTCAATGAAGGAGGGAAAAGAGAGAGATGGGGAATTACTTAGTTTAGGTTATAAAATCAGGTATACGATTAGTTTTCAACAGCAATTAGCACTGCAATCACCAATTAGCAAATATTTTGGTTGAAACCAAAACATTTGGTAATGCTGCTGGAATTAAATGTTTTATCAACAAAATGAGGATACGATATTAATTAACATCCACTCGTAGCAACTAAAGTATGATTTAACTTTTGTATGGTTATTATTAGGCACTCAAATCACTAAGTTAAGGTTAGGGAAACATTGG